>NC_041397.2:296041625-296309125 GCF_900747795.2 Erpetoichthys calabaricus | reverse complement strand
TATATACTGTATATAAAACATCGTAATGTGTTATGAAGAGAAGACTGAAGAGTAACCATTGTAAGCCAAAAAATGGTTGGGGCACCTACAAAAACATTACAGGAGAGTGGCCATTGAACAATAACAAGAAAGAGACTTGTTCTGCCTTAGCTATCACAGCAATTAAGTAGGAACTCTTTCTTCCACAAGCATTAGGTCAAAATGAGACTCCACCTTCTGGGACCAGCTACTTTTTATAGTGGCAGGACCATAAGGGGCAGAGCCATCTCAGGGCTTCAAAGTGTAGCTAGGTGTTCTCCTTGCTGGCTGCAGCTCATTTCTGTAGAGAAAGGAGATAATATACTGTTAGAGTCAGCGTCTCCTCTCATCTCTTGTTAGAGACCAGAATATGGTCTGAGGATCACCATCCAAGCTCTTTCAAAGTAGACAATACCACCTCAGGCTGAGAGGGGGCACTGTCACTAACAGGGTTGTCATTTTCTTCCCCCACAGTCTTGAGAAATACCCAGTGAGGGCAACTGACCCATCCCCTTCCTGTCCCGGAACTTTAAAGGGACGACCGCCCACAAGAAGGTGTCATTGACCGCAGTGTCAACCTAAAGAGAGAGGAGCTCCAAGTTTAAAGGACTCAGCGGCACAGCCGAATGATTGGCGGCCACTTGGCTATGTCACACCCCAGACTACCCCAGTTTTCATTCTTCCTTCAGCCAAAACATACTGTATTTACATATATACTGTACATATATATATATATATATATATATATATATATATATATTGTCAGAAAAACGACCAAAAGACATCGAGAAGGTTTGGGGCAGCCACCCATTTAATCGATTATGGCTGCAAAAGCTATCAAAAAACAGAGACATGTTCATTCAACCGAGTCCAAAACAGAACTGACTCCCAGGTAGCAAGATGGCAGCTTTAAAGGCCAGTAGCGGAAGTGATGTCATCCCGACCGGAACCAGAAGTGACGTCAATGGCTGCCCCAGAGCCGGGTGGGATTTCCCTAGAATGGTCTGCAAAAGATCGAGAGGGAAAATTAGTGCACTCCGCCCCCCTGGTCTGGCATGGAACTACCTGTATTTAAGCACTTTAGCTGTCTCCTAAACACACGTGTGTGACAGGGCCCCCCCCCCCTTAGCCCAGACCCGTCGGGTCGGGCGTCCTGCACCGAGAGGTAGTGAACGCGGGAGAGAGCATCGGCATTGGCATGTAAAGAACCCTTCCGATGAATGAGGGAAAACTTGTAATGTTGCAGATCGAGGAACCACCTCGTGACTTGCGGGTTAGACTCCTTGTGTAGGGCCGTCCACTGTAAAGGGGCATGGTCCGTGACTAGAGTAAACTCCCGACCCAAGAGGTAGTATCTCAACTGTGTGATCGCCCACTTAATCGCAAGAGCCTCCATCTCCACTGCCGCGTATTTGGTCTCCCGATCCAACAGTTTCCGGCTCAGAAACATGATGGGGTGTTCAGCACCATCGACACTTTGGCTCAGCACTGCCCCTAGGCCTGTGTCCGAAGCGTCCGTCTGGAGAATAAAAGGCCGTGAAAAATCAGGCGTCTTTAAAACGGGTGCCGACGTCAGGGCCCTTTTAAAGTCACTAAAGGCTGCCTCAGTCATATCAGTCCATACCACAGTGTTAGGAGCCCTCTTCTTTGTCAAATTAGTCAAGGGCATGGCTCTCTCCGAAAAACGTGGTACAAACCGGCAGTAATACCCAGCTAATCCGAGAAATGCCTAGACTTGCCGCTTGGTTCGCGGACGGGGCCATGTCAAAATGGCTTGTATTTTAGAGCACTGCGGCTTAACTGTACCACGACCCACCAGGTAGCCCAAATACTTGGCTTCCTCCAATCCAAAGAAACATTTCTTTGGGTTGATGCGAAGACCGACTTCTCCCAGTGTTCGTAACACGGCTCCAACGTGCTGTAGGTGTTCCTTCCAGGTGCTGGAATAGATGACGACGTCATCCAGGTAGGCAGCACTATACGTGTTATGGGGGCGGAGCACTTTGTCCACCAGATGCTGGAAAGTTGCAGGAGCCCCATGTAACCCGAATGGAAGGACACGATACTGCCAGTGCCCACTAGGGGTGCTAAACGCGGTTTTACCCATTGCGGAGTCCATTAAAGGAACCTGCCAGTACCCTTTGGTCATGTCAAGTGTGGTCAAGTATTCTGCCTGTCCAAGCCTCTCAAGGAGGTCGTCCACTCAAGGTATGGGATAAGCATCAAATAGTGAGACCTGATTAAGTCGACGGAAGTCATTGCAAAACCTCCAACTTCCGTCGGGCTTAGGAACCAAGACAATTGGGCTGGACCAGGGACTATGACTCTCCTCTATGACTCCTAGATCCAGCATGCGCTTGATTTCCAGTTCCACTTCTGCTTTCTTTGCCTCGGGAAGGCGGTACGGGCGTTCTCGGACTATGACCCCGGGTTCAGTCACAATGTCATGGGCAACCAGAGAAGTCCTTCCGGGGATTTCGTCAATCACCTCCGGGACGGACGAGATAACTGTCTCTAGCTCCCGCCTCTGTCGGTTATTTAAATTAGACCCGAAGTTAAGGGTATTACTTTGAGTAAAAAGGGAGCAGGGCTGGCCGGAGGTGGGATCAGGGTCCCTTTCCTTCCATGGTTTCAGCAGGTTCACGTGATATATCCGCTCTCTCGGTCGACGATTGGGTTGTTTCTCCAAATAGTCTACGAGCCCCTTTCGCTCTTTAACTTCGTATGGCCCTTACCAGTGGGCAAGTAGCTTAGAGTGGGAGGTGGGAACCAATACCATGACTCGATCTCCCGGCTGGAACTCCCGGAGTGTTGTGCCACGGTCGTAATAATGGGCCTGTGCTGATTGTGCCTCTTGCATGTGACTTTTTAATATGGGTCGAATCTTCGCAAATCTATCGCGTAACTGCACGATATATTCCAAAATATTAGTTGTGGGAAGGGCCTCTCCTTCCCAACCTTCCTTTAGAATGTCCAATATGCCCCGGGGTTGTCGCCCGTATAATAATTCAAAGGGTGAGAACCCCGTTGAGGCTTGCAGGACTTCCCGGTAGGCAAAGAGTACGAGGGGGAGGAGTTGATCCCAATTCCTCCCATCCCCGCTGACCACCTTGCGAAGCATCTGTTTGAGAGTCTGATTAAATCTCTCTACTAAACCATCGGTTTGAGGATGATACACCGCGGTTCTCAAGTGCTTTATTTTTAGTAACTTGGCCGTTTCCTTGAACGTCTCCGAGGTAAACGGCGTCCCTTCGTCAGTAAGGACTTCTTTAGGGATTCCAGCTCGCGCAAAGACCTCCATTAGTGCCCGTGCGATTGCTTTAGAATTAGCTGAGCACAATGGGACAGCTTCTGGATATCGGGTCGCATAATCCATGAGGACTAATATATATTTATGTCCTCGGGCTGAGGGTTCCAGGGGTCCCACTATGTCGACCCCTATCCTTTCAAAGGGAACATCAATTAAGGGGAGGGGAACGAGAGGAGCACGGTCCCTCCTAGGAATTTGCCGCAGCTGACATTCCGGGCACGAAACACAGAAGCGGCGAACCTCCTCGTTAATTCCCGGCCAATAAAAGCGGAGCTTAATACGCTCTAAAGTTTTTTCGGTGCCCAAGTGGCCTCCTAGGAGATGGGTGTGCGCTTACTCACAAACTTGCCGCCGGAAAGTTTGTGGAATTAGCAGCAACTTCCGCACTCCCCCCTCGTGTTCACTGACTCGATATAATAAGTCATTTTCTAACACAAAGTGGGGTCCTTGTGGCATGGGCTGATTGGTGCGTTGGCCATTGGCGAGGACTACTACATTCTTCGCAAACTTAAGGGAATCATCATTCCACTGCTCCCTTCTAAATGATGCCGGTGTTTGTCTGAATTGAAAGCTCAGATCTGAGAGAGGGTCCGGGCTGACCTCAAGGGGCGGAGAGTCATCCCGCTCTGGTGAGGTGCGGACTGATGACGTATTAGTCCGCGACGGGCCGGGAAGCTCTCCGTCCTCCTCGGGGTTTCCCATATCTCTCTCCACCGGCTGCGTACACGGTGTGGAGACAACCTGAGATGGTGTATTTCCATCGGTTACTAGGCCTAATTTTGAATAAGGCGAGATCAGTACTGCACCGCTTTTAATGTCAGACCAGTCCCGCCCGAGAGTCACCGCACATGGTGGATTTGGATGTACAGCTACAACGAGTTTTCGTAGTATTCCTCCGTGGCAGATGAAACACCGGGCGGAGTCATAGGCGCGGACATCTCCGTATACACAGGTAATTCTGGTCTTTGTTTTTA
This sequence comes from Erpetoichthys calabaricus, assembly GCF_900747795.2. NCBI lineage: Eukaryota > Metazoa > Chordata > Cladistia > Polypteriformes > Polypteridae > Erpetoichthys > Erpetoichthys calabaricus. Next base: position 296,304,823 of record NC_041397.2, on the reverse strand, counting down.
ACCACTGTCGCGGTAGTACATATCGGCAATCAACAATAGAAATGTTGCTGCCGGAATCAAATAAGGCTTCTACCTTGTAGCCATTTACTATGACCTTACCTTTATGAGCCAAAGCCAGGGGGTTTGAAAGCGCACACAACCCATCCCTTTCTCTCCACTTACATTCCGCCTCGCCTCCGAGCGAGGACCACGCCCGCTGGATCGGGGACTCCGATGCAAACTCCGGTTTATGTCGAGAGGGCAGTGTAAGAGGAACGTAATCTCTACGGCTTCTACTTAAGGACCGTTCAGCCCTCTCAAATTGCAAGGCTGCCCTAGATGTTTCTATGAGCTCAATGAGCTCGTTTATGTTTGCAAATTCTCCCCAGACCGGCTGGGTGAAATGCTCTGGCAGGCTATTTATGAATAAAAAACAGGCCACTTTTTTCACTAACTGAAAGGTGGTACATTCAGCGGGCCTTAACCAGCCTGCCACCTCTTCCCATAGAACGTCTAGCTGTTCTTGGGTAGACCGTTCAGGGTTAAACCTCCAGTTTTTAATTTTCTTCACCTGCTGGTCTGGGGAATGTCCACCTTCCTCTGGGACCTTAGCCCTGGTGGGACGGACAGCTCTCTCCTCCGAGAGAGCATAATAAGTCCCCATCGTATCCCCTATAGAGACCAGCCCACATCTGTGTGTCCCAACGACACTCTCCCTATTCAATTGAGGTGACCCAGAGATAGACAAAGGGAGCGGAGTCTGCACCGGTTCTTTCCGAAACCCGAGACGCACTCCCCACCCGAAAGCTCGGCCCAGGTACTCTCCCACCTGGACATGATTCAGGTCCGGTCCCGTTCTCGTCAGCGATTCCTCCATCCTGCCAACTACGCCACTGTCAGAAAAACGACCAAAAGACATTGAGAAGGTTTGGGGCAGCCACCCATTTAATCGATTACGGCTGCAAAAGCTATCAAAAAACAGAGACATGTTCATTCAACCAAGTCCAAAACAGAACTGACTCCCAGGTAGCAAGATGGCAGCTTTAAAGGCCAGTAGCAGAAGTGATGTCATCCCGACCGGAACCAGAAGTGACGTCAATGGCTGCCCCAGAGCCGGGTGGGATTTCCCTAGAATGGTCTGCAAAAGATCGAGAGGGAAAATTAGTGCACTCTGCCCCCCCCAGTCTGGCATGGAACTACCTGTATTTAAGCTCTTTAGCTGTCTCCTAAACACACGTGTGTGACAATATATATATATATATATATATGTATGTTGCATAGTTTACTGTCAAGTAATGCAAAGAGTATGCGACACGTGTTTCGCCCTCATTTGGGCTCATCAGGTGTACACACTCTACTGCTCCCCTCGCGGGGATCGAACCTTGGACGTCAGCATCAGAGATGAAGCCCCTTTATGCTGCGCCACAGCGTGTGGTTTGTTTATTTGACAGCCTGTAGGTCCAGAGTAATTACATTCATTGCATTCATTGTCTGAGTCCCGACCTGAATTGTGTTGGTGGTTACCTACCAGGTAACGCTTGTGGTTGGTCTGCCATTCGGCAAACATCCGCCACGGTGCTCTCTTCAGTTGTGAGAAGCAGATCATGGAATGTTGCATAGTTTACTGTCAAATAATGCAAAGAGTACACGACACGTGTTTTGCCCTCATTTGGGCCTCAAGTGTTACCTGGTAGGTAACCACTCACACAATTCAGGTCAGGACTCAGACTACGAATGCAATGAATATATGTATGTATATATATATGAATGTATATATATATATATATATATATATATATATATATATATATATATATATATATATATATATATATATATATATATATAATATATGTGTGTGTATGTGTGTCTATATTGTCTCAAAAACCACAATGAGACATTAAGAAGATTTGGGGTAGCTACCCATATAATATTTCTTGGCTGCAAAATAGATTTGAGGATTGATATACAGATCTTTCCAGATCGGAGTCAACAACTGAACTGCCAGTACAGAGACAAGTTGGCCGCTTTAAAGGCCAGTGTAGGAAGTGACATCACCATAGGCTGGACCGGAAGTGGCGTCATCGTGGGCCGGACCGGAAGTGAGTTCATCAGAGGCGGGACCAGAAGTAGCGTTATCGAAGGAGCCGGAAGTGATGTCATCACAGGCACTGGAACCCTGAGAATGGTCTGCAAGGGATTGAGAAAGACAGTTAGCGCACCCCGCCCCCTGGTCGGATGTGGAATTCCCATTATTCAGGCCCTTTAGTTGACTTGCACGTGTGTGACAATATATATATGTACACAGTACTGTGCAAAAGTTTTAGGCAGGTGTGAAAAAATGCTGTAAACAATGAATGCTTTCAGAAATATAAATAATGATTGCTTATTGTTATCAATTTACAAAATGCAAAGTGAGCGAACAAAAGAAAAATCTAAATCAAATCAATATTTGGTGTTACTACCTTTTGCCTTCAAACCAGCATCAGTTCTTATAGGTACACTTGCACAAAGTCAGGGATTTTGTAGGATTATAGTCAACCAATTCTACCAAACAGGTGCTAATGATCATCAATGTCACACGTAGGTTGAAACACAGTCATTAGCTGAAACAGAAACAGCTGTGTAGGAGGCTTAAAACTGGGTGAGGAACAACCAAACTCTGCTACCAAGGTGAGGTTGTGGAAGACAGTTTCATGTCATGGCAAGATTGAGCACAGCAACAAGACACAAGGTAGTTCTACTCTATCAGCAAGGTCTCTCCCAGACAAAGATTTCAAAGCAGACTGGGGTTTCAAGACGTGCTGTTCAAGCTCTTTTGAAGAAGCACAAAGAAACGGGCAACGTTGAGGATCGTAGATGCAGTGGTCAGCCAAGGAAGCTTAGTGCAGCAGATGAAAGACACATCAAGCTTATTACCCTTCAAAATCGGAAGATGTCCAGCAGTGCCATCAGGTCAGAACTGACAGAAACCAGTGGGACCCAGGTACACCCATCTACTGTCCGGTGAAGTCTGGCCAGAAGTGGTCTTCATGGAAGAGTTGCAGCCAAAAAGACATACCTCCGACGTGGAAACAAGGCCAAACGACTCAAGTATGCACGAAAACATAGGAACTGGGGTGCAGAAAAATAGCAGCAGGTGCTCTGGACTGATGAGTCAAAATTTGAAATATTTGGCTGTAGCAGAAGGCAGTTTGTTCGTCGAAGGGCTGGAGAGCGGTACAATAATGAGTGTCTGTAGGCAACAGTGAAGCATGGTGGAGGTTCCTTGAACATTTGGGGCTGCATTTCTGCAAATGGAGTTGGAGATTTGGTCAGGATTAATGGAGTTCTCAATGCTGAGAAATACAGGCAGATACTTATCCATCATGCAATACCATCAGGGAGGCATATGATTGGCCCCAAATTTATTCTGCAGCAGGACAACAACCCCAAACATACAGCCAAAGTCATTAAAAACTATTTTCAGTGTAAAGAAGAACAAGAAATCCTGGAATTGATGGTATGGCCCCCACAGAGCCCTGATCTCAACATCATCGAGTGTGTCTGGGATTACATGAAGAGACAGAAGGATGTGAGGAAGCCTACATCCACAGAAGATCTGTGGTTAGTTCTCCAAGATGTTTGGAACAACCTACCAGCCGAGTTCCTTCAAAAACTGTGTGCAAGTATACCTAGAAGAATTGATGCTGTTTTGAAGGCAAAGGGTGGTCACACAAAATATTGATTTGATTTAGATTTGTCTTTTATTCATTCACTGCATTTTGTTGATTGATGAAAATAAAAGATTAACACTTCCATTTTTGAAAGCATTCTTTGTTTACAGCGTTTTTTCACACCTGCCTAAAACTTTTGCACAGTACTGTGCATATATATATATATATACCCAGATATAGTCAGAGATACCCAGACTTCCCTCTCCCCGTCCACTTCTTCTAGCTCTTCCGGGAGAATCCCGAGGCGTTCCCAGGCCAGCCGGGAGACATAGTCCCTCCAGCGTGTCCTGGGTCTTCCCCAGGGCCTCCTCCTGGTTGGACGTGCCCGGAACACCTCACCAGGGAGGCGTCCAGGAGGCATCCTGATCAGATGCCCGAGCCACCTCATCTGACTCCTCTCGATGCAGAGGAGCAGCGGCTCTACTCTGAGCCCCTCCCGGATGACTGAGCTTCTCACCCTATCTTTAAGGGAGAGCCCAGACACCCTGCGGAGGAAACCCATTTCAGCCGCTTGTATTCGCGATCTCGTTCTTTCGGTCACTACCCATAGCTCATGACCATAGGTGAGGGTAGGAACATAGATCGACCAGTAAATTGAGAGCTTTGCCTTACGGCTCAGCTCCTTTTTCACAACGACAGACCGATGCAGAGCCCGCATCACTGCGGACGCCGCACCGATCCGCCTGTCGATCTCACGCTCATATATATATATATAAATATATATATATTATACTGTATATTCTGTAAAAACACATATTGTATATTACTTGTACATTTTCTGTGTAATAATTTTGCTTAGTGTTATTACAGTTAGAAGTGAGTGTTGCCTACAGAATGATGTCTGGAATTTAATAGAAGCACTCAAATTCATGACTAGTGTTTAACAGATAGACTTCTCCTCATTTCCCTAGCAAGTCAAAGAGACTTCTGTTGAAAGTACATGCTGTAGTAGATAAGAGAGATGGATGCACTTACAATGTATTGATGCTCTGAGCTGGATGTTAATGGGATACTGGGCACTTTAAACAACTGACTTGTCTAATTTCTTACATAAAGTTTATGGGTTGTTTATCCTTTTATTTAACTTTTGCTTTTGATGTCAGTTGACATCAATAATAATTCTTAAAACGTTTTAAATGTCATTTACAGTTGGCAATGATGAGGTTTATCGGAAGTATATTACTTCATTCCTGCTCCAGCCTCCCAGATTCACACATATTTAGTGCATAAGAAGTCAGACATATGCTGTTGTCATGTTATTCAGTTTAATTTCTTGTCATCTAAGCTTAGGAAGGGGCACTGCAGGCACAACAATGTTTATTGACCATTTATACTATGTATAGTCTGCTCACACTTTATGAGCCGTACATCATCTTGTGGAATGTAGCTATTATTAAAGTCGACAGCATCCCCAACATGACAAAAATGCTAAAAAGGCACTTTAATATAAAATGACAGCCTGACGTCTTGCCTATTTAATTCTGCACAGTTGTTTATAGAAGATGATGATAAATGTCACAGAATATATCTTTAAAGCCATATGCATCATGTTTTTTTAACAAATTCCAGACAATGCTCATATCGTACTATTTACAAATGAGTATGTTTATACATTAATAACAAAACAAAGGTTGCAATGTCGGGATGAGCCTAAATATTAAACGTAGAGATAAAAATAACAATACATCTTCTGTAACTTTTCCCTGGATCAAGTGATGAGTCGTCTTGGCAGCAATAAATATGTGATAAGAGACAAGAACTAATGGGGCAATCGTCCACAGCAGGGCACATGCACCCACCCAAAATCACTCACAAAGGGTCATTCAGTATTTAGTACCTGCCCCTTTGACAGCCATGACAGCCTCGAGTCTGTGTGCACAGGTCTCTCTGTCTCTATCCACAATGCACACCTCCGCACTGCAGTTTATCTCCACTCTGTCAGGTTGCATAGAGACCATGAGTGAACAGCCTTCCTCTCAAGTGGACTCTGGCTCGGCCACTCCTGGAATTCCTGTGAGGCTTTGGCTTTACATTTGGGCTTGTTGTTTCTCACAGGGTATAGATTTCTGGCAGACTGCATCATGTTTTCCTCCAGGACTGTCCCCATATTTTGCTGCACTCGTTTTACCCACATTAATGTTCAATGGCCTGCTGCAGAGAAGCATGCCCACAGCATGATGCTGCCACCACGATGCTTCAGAGTGGAGACTGTGTGTTTTTCACGGTCAAACGGGTGTTTAATCTACATTTTGGACTCATCAAACCACTCAACTTTGTTCCAGCTGACTTCAGACCTTCCTGTGAGCCAAGATGTTAGGTGTGTTTTTTCTATTTGCTGATCTTCCATAAATCTGCAACTTGTGAACCACCTGGGTAACGGATGTTGTCTGCACACTCTCTCTCTCCAATAGGAACCACTGTAACTTGTCACTCCTTCAGAGTTCTCACAGGTCTTCCACTCTCATCCTCTGTTTCTGTTGACAGCCTGCTCTGGCCTATTTACAGCCGTGCCATGCTCTTTCCATTTCTCAATGTTTGATCTAACCGGACATTCGGTGACTTGGATAGTTTCTTCTCTCATCCCCTGCGTTTCAATCCCCTTTCATGGAGTTGCTAGGAGTGCTCCCTAGATTTTATTGTTTAGGTTAGGCCACCATACTAACTCACCACAAGTTGGGCCTTCCAGATCAGTGATGTACACAGACTTTGTGGTGGTCAGTGGCTCACGAAGGGAAGAAGTGGCATATGGTAGGCCGTATCACAAAGTTCTCCATAGCCTGTTGTTACCCCTCCTCATTACTGCAGCAGAGCTGGATCGACCATGCTCTTTTTTTAGGGCACGCAGTTCAACAAGGAGATACAAACTGTCTGGCCCAGTCTCTCTCCTTCTCCTTCTGAAAAGTTCCTCCTTCCACTCCCAATCCCTCTTCTGATTCATTCCCTTCTCTCTTGATCTATTATTTTTCTTGTCTTCCCCTTAATCCTCTGAGCTTTATATATATATTTTATTTGACTTTTTATTGAATTTATTAAAATCAAATTAAAGTCAAATTTTATTGAGGTTCGAAACAAATCAGCCCCCATCCATGAGAAAGAGAGTTAGGCCAATAGAGTAAAACATTAATAGTAGTAAAAATAAATAATTAAAAAAATTAAAAAATAGAGTAAAAAAAGGAAGAGAACCTGCTTCCTCAATTTAAATGCTTATTCTAACATGTTATTGATCAGATCCTGCCAGGTTTTGAAAAAGTTTTGTAGAGATCCTCTAAGTGAGAATTTGATGCTTTTCAATTTCAAATAATCTATAACATTAGTTACCCACTGACTTAAAAGAGGTGACTTAGGATTCTTCCATTTCAGCAAGATAAACAGTGTTGTACATGAACGAGTTCAAAAGAGGGCTTTCATTGAACAAGCTCATTTTTCTAAAAACGGTGAATTTAACATAAAATATTTGCAAGTGAAGAACTTGAATGTGAGCCAGTTCAGTTTTATGTGACATTCTGGATCTGGTTTAGGTCCAGATTAAATGTTTATTTTTTTCTGTAATTTAGGGGTGTAGCCAAATCCAAATATGATATTTGGATAAGCACAAATAGTGGATTATTACAAATATTTATTTTGTACCAATGATTTGCTTTTAATTTTTATTCGGAAAAAAATAACATAAAGTCAAATAGGCACTGTCTGTTTGTGCTTCAACTGCACCCCTGCTGACACAAGCATGCGGTGAAGCTCCACTTTCACTTTTAGGAAAACATTTTACTTTGCAAGGCCACTTTACATTTTTCGCCATTGGACATGCACTATGTGATGCAAATTTTGACCGGCAGCGTAATCGGTTAGTCCACCTACACGCTGGTTCCACAATCACCATTTGTGTCACATGTTTGGAAAGTGAGCGGTAATTTATATGTATACTTGCATCGATTTAATTTCGTTTTTGACCGGGAGGATATTAGCATACAGTGATCCCTCGCTATATCGCGCTTCGCCTTTCGTGGCTTCACTCTATCGCGGATTTTATATGTAAGCATATTTAAATATATATCGCGGATTTTTTGCTGGTTCGCGGATTTCTGAGGACAATGGGTCTTTTAATTTCTGGTACATGCTTCCTCAGTTGGTTTGCCCAGTTGATTTCATACAAGGGACGCTATTGGCAGATGGCTGAGAAGCTACCCAGCTTACTTTTCTTTCTCTCTCTTGCGCTGACTTTCTGTGATCCTGACGTAGGGGGTGTGAGCAGGGGGGCTGTTCGCACACCTAGACGATACGGACGCTCGTCTAAAAATGCTGAAAGATTATTCTTCACGTTGCTATCTTTTGTGCAGCTGCTTAGTGAAGCGACATGCTGCACAGTGCTTCGCATACTTAAAAGCACGAAGGGCACGTATTGATTTTTGACTTTGTTTTTCTCTGTCTCTCTCTCTCTCTCTCTCTCTCTCTCTCCCTGCTCCTGACGGAGGGGGTGTGAGCTGCCGCCTTCAACAGCTTTGTACCGGCGGTGCTTCGCATACTTAAAAGCAAACAGCCCTATTGATTTGTTTGCTTTCCTCTCTGTTTCCTTTGAAGAGGAAGATATGTTTGCACTCTTGTAATTGTGAGACAGAACTGTCATCTCTGTCTTGTCATGGAGCACAGTTTAAACTTTTGAAAAAGAGACAAATGTTTGTTTGCAGTGTTTGAATAACGTTCCTGTCTCTCTACAACCTCCTGTGTTTCTGCGCAAATCTGTGACCCAAGCATGACAATATAAAAATAGCCATATAAACATATGGTTTCTACTTCGCGGATTTTCTTATTTCGCGGGTGGCTCTGGAACGCAATCCCCGCGATGGAGGAGGGATTACTGTATATGGTTATACTTGCTTGTTGCTGGGTATAACTCAATTAAGTGTATTTAAATAAAAAAAGTCTTCATAGTTATTGTTTTTTATTCAAGAACACTGTAATAGCCTAATATATGCAAAATTGAGTAAACTCATTTGTCATTTTTTCTCACTCCTTAAAAAATACAAAATGAACTGAACATGAACTAGTTCAAAATTGAAATGGTGAACTATGAACATGAATTTATTCATTTTAATCTGTGTGAACTGAACTTTGAGCGAGTTCTTGTGAGAAGTGAACTTGCACACTGAAGTCTACGTGCTAATAGTGTAGTAAAGGCAATTACAGTTTGTTTGTCCTTCTCCACTTTAAGCCCCTCTGTGAGCCCACCATACACAGCTGCTAATGGGTTAGGAGGGATTGTGACACCAAGGCTGTCTGAAAGGCATTTAAAGATTTTGGTCCAAAATGATGTTAATTTGGTGCAGGCCCAGAACATGTGACCCAGTGAGGCTGGAGCTTGATTGCAACGTTCACAGGTTGGATCTTGCCCTGGAAACATTTTGGACAATTTTGAACGAGACAGATGTGCTCGATATATCATTTTCAGTTCAATAATTGTATGCTTTGCACATATGGATCTCAAGTGAATTCTGTGCATGGCTGCCTTCTGCCACTGTTCTCTGGGATCTATGAAATGGAGGGACTTTAAAATAGCTTTATATATAACAGAAATGCTGTCTGAGTCCTCAAGACTGATCAATATTTTTTCCGTAATAGAAGATGGTTGGAGGTGAGGAAAATTGGGCAGGTTTTGCATAACAAAGTTTCTAATTTGAAGGTAGTGAACGAAATGTGTTGCTGGAAAGTCACATTTGGAGTGTAATTGTTTGTAGGATGTGAAGACGTTGTCTATGTACAGATCTCTAAGTGATTTAATCCTGACTGTTTGCCAGACATTAAAAACTATGTACATTTGAGAGGGAGGAAAAAGGCGGTGTGACAACACCACTAGTGGGTGTGCCAGCCACCCAACCTGACACAGGCAGACATGAGAGGCACATTTATAAAACCACATGGATATTATTTTTCTTCACCAATGAGGAAGGCGTTTCCCACAGACACAACACATTCCAAAGCACTTAAGACACAATACACAAAACCTTTTTTCTTATCCTTCACTTTTCTCCTCCACTCCTCCTTGGCAAGCTTTGTCTCCCTCCTCCCGACTCTGGCTCACCAAGTAGTCTTGGCTGGCTCCTTATATAAGTCACCTGTAAGTGCTCCAGGTGCTCATTGCCCCACTTCCAGCTGCACCCTTGCCCACACGGGCTCAGAAACAGCTGCAGCACCCCCGGATCCCAACAGAGCTCTAGATAACTCCATCTTCCATGAAGCCCTGCGGGAATCCGAGGCACCACTGCAACCCATGGGGGCTGCCATCTAGCGTCCTGGGGGAGGTACTGTTCTTCCCATGCTTGCTCCCCCTGGTCCTCTCAGTGAAGAGGCGTCCCGTGACAGTGGTTATCGTGTGGAGGTGCCACAGATAAAAGCTTCTCTATTTTAAAGTACTTCCTACATTGGTTGCATATTCTGAGTGAAGCCGATTGGGTTGTTAGGATATTGGTGATGACTTGTACTTATTGGGGTACACAAAATTAACTTACGCCCATCCCTGCAGCTGAAGCCCGTCAATTACCAAACCTCAACTTGGCAATGGATCATTCACAAGCGCTTTAATGTTTCAGTCCTCTGCAGTATTGGCCCCAGTTAATATACCAGGAAAGTACTGAAACAATTTAAAACCCTTAATAACACTATTTAACAACACAGCGTGTCACACAATCAGCTTACACATTTTAAACGCCTACAAGACACCAGTGCCTTTTCAAAATTGTGAAGATAAGAACTGCACAGGACTCAGTAGTTTGCTATTTTGCCTCAGCTTTACTTCTGATTTATCTTTTACTATTCTGAAAATGAAGCAGTGCGTTTTATTTCTTACTGTTATGCCTTCTCCGCGCTCACTTCAATGTTAAGTCAGGAACTTCTCCAACACAATTCACAGCTCATTGTAATATGGCTCAGAGATTCTTTTTCTTTCTTTCATTTCACAAATAAATCCAATGTCATGCTCTACTTTCCTCTTTCCACTTATTAACATTAAATCTCATTTCGACATGGGTCTTTATCCTCACACGCTTGAACACCATGCTTTGTGTCAAAAGCAAATTCCACTGCCATATCCTTCTGCAGTTCATTTTGTATTGTAAATTCCTGAATGTCTTGCTTCAAGTAACCTTTGCAGCAAACCTCTAGGTCCTTGTATATATGTGTAATGTTATGTAGATGGCCCATGTGCCCCCAACTACCTGAATGAACCTGGTTTCACTCATTCAATGTCCAAACAATAGACATGGGCGAGCTGGTCTGTGCTGGTGCTGAGTTAAGTGTGATGACATAAAACAGTTATGAAGAGAATAGGACATTCAATCCAAAAAGCTCCAAGAAGGTCCTTAAACATTAGAACATTACAAAAATTGTGACTAAAACAGACCATTCAGACCAACTAAAATAACACCAGGTCGAAATCTGAAGATCCCTAAAGTCCTGCTCTCCACCACACTTTCTGGTAATTTATACAATACAGTACAATATAATTTATTTTTGTATAGCCCAAAATCACAAAAGAAGTGCCGCAATGGGCTTTAACAGGCCTTGCCTCTTGACAGCCCCCCAGCCTTGACTCTCTAAGAAGACAAGGAAAAACTCCCAAAAAACCCTTGTAGGGAAAGATGGGAGAAACCTTGGGAAAGGCAGTTCAAAGAGAGACCCCTTTCCAGGTAGGTTGGGCGTGCAGTGGGTGTCAAAAAGAAGGGGTTCAACACAATACAGTACAATACACAGAACAGAACAAATCCTCAATACAGTATAAAAAAAAAATTTTAGAAGTACAGAGCAGAGTTTAACAGTAGATGATATCACATAAGAAGATCTGGATATATTAAGAGTCCTGGAGACCTCATCCATCAAGCTGCCTTCCCCATTTGGCCATTCCAAGGCTGAAACAGCGCTGGGCCAGCCAGTCTGATGAAAGGACCCCTCCTTCCCACGATTCCTGTGATCCTCTATCAGGGATGACTTTACCTTAGGCAGGCAAAACAACTTGACAGGTGGGCCGTGGCACCAAGTGCCACATTTGAGTACCGAGAAGAGAAACAGAATAGGTGAGGGTTAGTATCCAGTTCTAACTATCATGTTACTTATGTTTTAGTGCTAATGACTAACAACAGAGATGCAGTCTGTACAGTTAATCAGCAGCTCTAGTCAGGGTGTGCTAAACTGAAGTAGTGAGTCTTCAGCCGGGATTTAAAAGCGGAGACCGAAGGGGCATCTCTTATAGTAGCAGGCAGACCATTCCACAGTTTAGGGGTCCTGTAACTAAAAGCTTGACCTCCTATTGTTATTTTATTAATCCTTGGAATCATAAGCAGACCGGCATCTTGAGATCTTAATGTGCGCTCTGGTTTGTAAGTCATTATAAGTTCAGACAAGTAAGCCGGACCTTGGCCATTTAATGCTTTATATGTTTTTTAAGTCACACATGGAAGTGCTGCCGGAAGAGGATCTTGGAGCATCTGGAGCACTTCCGGGTTCTCTATAAAAGGACGAAGCTTGCTGGGAGAGGAGTGGAAGCGGCAGAGAAAGAAAGGAAGAAAGGACTGTGATGTACTACCGGTGTACTGTGATGTGCTGTGTAGTGGGGAGCAAAGGGAAAGGGCTTCCCTTTTGGAATAAACGTGTTGTGCTGGTCCACAACAGACTCAAAGTACTCCGTACCAGATGCAACAAAGCAGCGCTAAAAAATAAGTGAGCCTCCTCCATGTTTCACAGTAGGTATGGTGTTCTTTTCTTTGAATGCTTCATTTTTTCATCTGTGGACATAGAGCTGATGTGATTTGCCAAAAAGCCTCAGTTTTGTCTCATCTGTCCAAAGGACATTCTTCCAGAAGCTTTGTGGCTTGTCAAGAAACATTTTACCAAATCCCAGTCTGGATTTTTTATGTTGTTCTTTCAACAATGAAGTCCTCCTGCATCTTCTCCCATTGAGTCCACTGTCACTCAGATGTTGTGATCAGACACTGATGGACCTTGATTTTGGAGTTCAGCTTGTATCTATCAGGAAGTTGTCTTTGGCTTTTTCTTTCTCATTTTCACTATTCTTCTGCCCACTCAGGTGTCATGTTCAGGGTGGTTAGCTACAGTCCCATAGACCTTAAACCTCTTAATATTTGCAGGAGGTGTGAAAGGAACATCGAGCTGCTTGGAGATGGTCTTCTAACCATTGCCTTTAACATGCTTATCTATAATGTTATACCTGATCTCCTCAGACAACACTCGCTTTTGCTCTCTCTGGTCCATGTTCAATGTGGGACACACGATGATACCAAACAGCAGAATGATGACTTTTCTCCATTTAAATGACTGCATGATTGGAGATATGTGTGATACTTAAAAAGAAACTGTAAATTTCAAAAATCACTCAGATTTGCTGTAATTACTTATTATCTTTTCTAGGGTCACCAACAAATGTGTCCACGTCACTTTAGAAGATCTTTGTAGAATAAGCAATACTTGATCTCTTGTCACATTTGCCTTCTTTTACTCCGTGACATGTCAAAGGCATGCAGATATACATGGGACAATTGCTTTTCATTCAGTCACTTTTCAGGAAGCATAAAGCACTTTTTCAATGAGATGTAAGGGTACCAACAAATTTGCTCACATCTGTATTTGTTAGATTTCAGCCTGGTTAATCCAAGCAGTATTTTTCCCACTATAATTCCAAACCACTAAATACCTCTTTAATAGTCACCGTCACGTTAGGAACATTATCAACTTCTTCACACATAGAAACTTTAATAAAGCGCAAGTTCAAACCATTTACTGTTTCACTGTCTATATATTTTAGGTCACCTTTACCAATCTTCACTTCCTCCTTGATTATTCTTTTACTACTAAAATACTGATAGTCTCTCTTCAGATCATCTTTTGCCTTTTCTGCAATATTTCTCTCCACCTGTCGTTTAGATTTCCTGAATCATTTTAACTGTTGTTCTTATGCTCTCACACACCCTGGAGTGATTAGTCTTCTATGCTACAGTATATACAGCTGACTTTTCCTTTGTTCCTTCCTTTTTAGCTTCTTATTTATCCACCTCAGAGTTTGCAATAATTTCTTAGTGCTTCTAAAGGACTAACAAACCGAGATACAGTATGCACAGTTAATCGGCAGCTCTAGTCAGGGTATACCAGACTAAAGCAGTGAGTTGTCAGCCTGGATTTAAAAGCTGAGACTGAAGGGACATCTCATATATTAGCAGGCAGCTCTGGGGCTCTGTAACTTAAAGATCAACCTTCCACTTTTATTAATCCTTAGAATCTTTAGCAGGCTGGCATCTTGGGATCTTTACATGCTTTCTGATAACAATAAAGTAATATAATGATAGAGCATATGTTAAATAATACAAATAAATGGTTTATTTTAATATGTTTAGTACATTTACTTTTGAACTGAAATGTAAATGCACACATAAAGTCTGTAATTTGTTTAACCTGTTATTTTATTCAAAAGATGGAATGAAAAAGTTAATGAGCAAACCAAATAGACTTTTGGATTTTTGCTAATATTCCCAAAGTAATCCACCAACACTTCAATAAAATAAAATGAAAATCACATCAAAAATATTTTTAAAAATATCCAACCCTCTCTTTGGCAAAAATTGCTGAACTTATAACCAATCATAGAATTTTTTTTGTGTTACATCAACAAGAGCTTTTTACTCACTATTGATGATTATAAAATAGGAAAGCAAAAAGACTTTCATTTAGAATGTTTCAATGCCATGTTAAAAAAGAAGTATAGCTTAGACATTATATTCTAAGAGCCCACCTAGTGGGGGACTCAACAGATTTTAAAAGTCTTGGCTAAGGCCATTGTGTGAGCAGTCATTTCCATGTGAGTATCAGATTAATTTGGCGTTCAACATGTTTCTCTAAGACTGACAGCTTCCAGGACTTGCACAACTAGGGGTGCTGTATTTTCTTTATATTTTAAAACGTTCCATTTATTTTTCTTACAATGAAAGATTTTGTTGAGTCAAACTGCTCAGACATTTTTGACAATCAAGTTTTGTTTCTCATGAATGCAATTGTAATGCTCTTTCTCTGCACTTAGATCAAGACGAATTCACTATAGCAATGTTAGAAAATACAGCATTTCCAGTACATTGGAAACCGTGGGGCAATTCAGAAACACAGAGATTTAATGGCAAAGAGAACCAAGCAATGTATCATGGTATGATTACAAACATGATATCATCTGTATATTTATTCATTCACTTTCTGAATCTGATTATCCCAAAATGATTGAGAAGGACTTAGATTAATATTTTGCCAGTTAGTTTTGGAAGTATGATCAGTCAGAGTTTTACACCAATTCACATATACACTCTGTCACTCCTAAGAGATCAATTTAGAGATTCCAGTCAAACTAATGAAATATAACTACACTGATCTTCTGCTGGGTACCTTGTGTTTAGTGGGTGTTGCCACAAGAGGCGGGGCCACTCTGACATTATCACTGCTGAGACTCTCCTATGGCTGTTTAGGCCAGGAACAGCATGTGGTACCCGGATGGGGGTGGTACCCAGCCGGGACACCCAAGAAGATCGGAGGAGGGCTTGTGCCTCCTCCAGACCTTGAGGGGGCGACCGCCCCTGGGGGCCGCGGGTATAGAGCTGGGGGCCCGTGGTCACCGCCAGGGGGACCCCAATACCTGGAAGACCCTGGACCTCAGCACTTCCGCCACACCAGGAAGTGCTGGGGGGAAGAGGAACAGGGACACCCGGAGTGCTTCCGGGGAGACAGCCGGCACTTCCGCCACACTGGGGCGTGTCGGTGGGAGATTGCCAGGAACACACCTGGAGCACATCCGGGTGCTTATTTAAAGGGGCCACCTCCCTTCAGAGAGGTACTTGAGTCAGGTGGAAGAAGGACAAGGTTTGTGGAGGAGAGAAGGAGGCGGTCTGAAGACAGAGAGAGAGAAGAGGCATTGTGTTGGCCTGGACTGAGGGGTATTGGGGTTGTGAGTAGTGACTTTGTAAATATGGAATCCCGAAATAAATGTGTGTGGGGTGATTATATCGTGTCTGCCTGTCTGTGTCCGGAGCAAGTTCCACAAGCATTACTCTTTCTGGCACAAGAGTTTAGATTCTAAAGTCCCCTTTTTGATGTACTACCTGCTTCTCGGTCTTCAGACTCAGCTCAGTGATTTGGCAGACTGGATCTTAGCTTTCAGGTCCACAAAGTGAAGAGGTTTCTCAGTTTTCAGCTCCCAAAAAAGGGAGAAGTTCATCAACTTTCTGGTTTAAGAGACATTTTCAGACATTTTCAGTCATTTTGGAGACTCCTAAGGAGTGACCCAAGAGTACCCGTAGAATTACCCAGAGAATTTGCAGATGGGATGAGTGTAGCTGGTTTATAAAGAAAGGTGGGACCTATCCTGATTGGATTACAGTCACTTCTTGTTCTTCTTCTTCTTCCTCTTCATCCTCACTCACTTCTATGTGGGGTGTGTGTGCTTGATCAGCCTTCTCCATACAGCTTGGTCCTGCATCTTCTCGCCAGTCAGGCCCTTTTCCTACAGATCTTCTTTTACTTTATCCATCCACCTCCTTTTTGGCCTCCCTCACTTCCTCTTCCCTACTACTTCTATTCCCACTACTCATTGGCCCACATATTCATTGTCACACCTCATCACAAGTCCTTACCACTTCAATCTCCTTTCCTGTACTTACTTAGTAGTAGTAGTAGTTTATTTATATAGTGCCCTTCACAGACAAAAGGTCACATAGCGCTGAACAGCAAATACAGTACAAATACAGCAGTTAAAACAAAACATAAACAAAGCCAATAAAAACAATAAACAAACAAACTGGAACTATTCAGCACAGATTAAAAGCTTGTTTAAAAAGAAATGTTTTTAGTTGTTTTTTAAAAGAATCAACAGACTCGACTCCACGCGGACCACAAGGCAGGCTATTCCATAGTCTTGGTGCCACAGACTGAAAGGCACGATCCCCACGGGTTTTTAGCCGAGTGCATAAGACAACAAGAAGGCCCTGTTGCCCAGATCTTAGAGTCCAGCCAGCTGTATGGCGTTGGTGCAGGCTGGTTAGGTACTCAGGAGCTTGTCCATGCAAAGCTCTGAAAGTAAGTACCAAAACTTTAAAATGAATTCTATAAAACACTGGGAGTCAGTGCAGTGTGTGCCAAATGGGGGTGATATGATCACTCCGGTAGTGCGAGTTAGGAGCCTGGCAGCTGCATTTTGAACTAACTGAAGGCGTGAGAGAGAGGACTTGCTCAAACCTGTAAAGAGAGCATTACAGTAATCAAGCTGTGGGGAAATAACAGAATGAACAAGCATCTCCAATTCTGATTTTGAAACAACATTTCTTAGTTTTGAGAGATTTCTTAAATGAAAGAAACACAAGCGGCTGACTGACCTTACATATTCATCAAGTGTCAGGGACTGGTCAAAAATAACCCCAAGGTTACTTGACTTAATAACAGAAGAGACAGAAGATAATTTTAAACTGATCTCAGAATGAAGAACAGGAGTGGCAACAATTAGTACCTGTTTCAACTGCAGGTAATTACTAGTGAGCCAGTCGTTAACCTGAGACAGACAATCAACCAAAGTGACCAAAGTATTAATTTGGTTAGGTTTAAATGAAAAATAAAGCTGTATATCATCTGCATATAGATGATATGAGAGATGCTTAGATGTCTCTCCCACTTTTGTTGTACCGCTGAGTGTCACATTTCCCATTCTGTCCTTTTTTGTAACTCCACACATCCTTCTCAACATTCTCATTTCTGCCACATCTAACTTCTACTCCTCTGCTACCTTTACTACTCATGTCTCAGCTCCATTGCCGGTCTTACCACTGTCTTAAAAACCTTACCTTTAACAGTTAGATTAATTGTTCCATCCACACTGTACTCTATTGGTTCTCTCTACATCTAGTTTTCCATCTTGTGCTACCACTGATCCTAGATATTTAAACGTATCCACTCTTTTGTTACTTCAAAATCCTGATAATCATTAAACTTCTTATATTTTGTCTTCTTCCTATTTATCTTCACTTCTCTATCTTCAAAAACCGTTCTCCATTCTTCTAACTTCCTCTCCACTTTCTCTTTTCTGGTGCTACACAACACAATATCGTCAGCAAAAAGCCTGCACCGGGGGGTTGGTCTTTTATCCCATAACTCAACAAATACATAACCAGATCAAAGAGGAAAGGACATAAAGAAGACCCCTGGTGCAGATCTACTCTAACTGGGATCTTCTCTGTTACCCCAACACTGCTTTTAACATGAGTCTTCACTCCCTCATAAATATCCCAGACAATCCTCCCATCCTTCTATGGTTCTCCTTTCTCTCTCATGCTCATACAGACCTCTTGACGTGCCACTCTATCATAAGCCTTCAACAAATCAGTAAACTTCATATGCAGTCCTTTCTGTTTTTCTTGATGCTTCTCTATCATCTGTCTTAATGCAAAAACTGCATCAGTTGTTCTCTCCCTGGCATAAAACCAAACTGTTCCTCCTCTATGGTGGTCTCTTCCCTAATCCTTCTCTCTATAACCCTTTTCCAAACTTTTCTTGTGTAGGACATCAGCTTTATCCCTCTATAGTGTTCACAGTCCTGAAAATCAGCCCGTCCTTATAAATGGGTACATAAAGGGCAGAGTGGTGGCTCTGAGGCTAAGGATCTGTGCTGGTATCCCGAAAGTTGCTGGTTCAAATCCCCTTTACTGCTAAAAGAGATCCTATTCTGCTGAGCCCTTGAGCAAGACCTTTAACCTGTAATTTCTCCAGGGGCGCTGTACAATGGCTGACCCTGTGCTCTGACCCCAAGGGGTATGCGAAAACTAAAATTCCTAATACAAGAAATTGTATAAGGCGAAATATAGAACAACAAAAAAAAAACAGGTACAGGAATCATTGAAATGTGTTAACATTTTTGTTCATGAGTGTACAAACACAAAATATTGAAGAGGCATGGTGTTTATGACAAGACATGAAGGAGGAAGCCATTCTTCTTAAAAAATTATTAATGGCCAAAGTTTACTAAGGTATTCTTCAGGATAATGTCAGGGTGGCCGTCCACCAGCTGAAGCTCGGTAGAAGGTGGGTGATGCAGTAGGACATCAGAGTAAATCAACTCGAGAATGGCTTTAACAAAAGAAAAGCTGCCTTTTGTGGTGACCAGTCACAGTTGAGACCTTATCCAAACCGATATGCTATGGAATGACCTCAAGAGAGCACTTCACACCAGACATCTTAAGAATATGACTGTGCTCAAGCAGTTCTCTAAAAAAGAACAGTTCAAAATTGCTTCTGAATGTTGTGAAAGTCTGATCGTCAGTTCCTGAATGTGCTTGTTTGAGGTTATTGCTGCCACTTATTAAATTCAAGGGTCCACTTACTTTTTCCACAGCACACTGGGAATATTTTGGTGTGCTAAAATAAACACATGAAAGATAGTAATTGATTGTGTGTTATTAGCCTAAGCACATTGTGTTTGTCTATATGTGTGACTTAGATGAAGAACAGATCACAGTTTATGACTAGTCAATTCAGAAAACCACAGAGTTCCACATACCTTTTCTAGCCACTGTACCTTCTTCAGATTTTCGTGCTAAAGCCTGAACATTTTCCCAACACTTAGTCAACTTTAAACTTGTAAGGGTATGATATTCTCCTATATTCATAATAATCTGACAGCAATTTAGAGACAGTGTGTTTGCTTAATGCTGCAATATAACCCCACTGTGAAACACCCAAGCTAACGTGTAGAAGTATAATATGTAACTTTATTGCATGAAATCTAAGCGATTGCAAAATGAAATTGAAAATTCTTACTTCTCTGCAGTTGTTTGAAAATTGGAATTTACATCTGTAGATTAGACAATTATTTTCAAATACTTATTCAGAGATGAGCTCTCTGCGGTGTATTTCGAGTGTGGCAGATCATTTAACACAAGCTCAGAACATCACTGTAATGATTTTCTTTCTGTCACTTTTGTTTTTGTTAAACCTATATTGCAAATGTCTTCATAAGGTACCAGAGATGACTTCTTTTGCAAATTACTTCCAAATGCTTTTGAACATCAGATGTGTCAGTGATTTCACATTAGAGAGTACAAACTGTGCTTTCTCTTTTGGAAGCAAATGCAAATTAATTTGTGCATGGGAAGCAAGATTAGACATCAGAAAGAGCTCATTGTTTCAGGTCAGACATGACATAAAAGATCCACTGAGCCATTCCAAAATAAAATTTGCTAGATTACAAAAAAAACAAAAAAACAAAAAGTAGTTTCTTAGGTGGGTTAGTTGCTCCAAATTATTATAAACTTATAGTTTTTGGGATCATTTTCTTTAAAACATGGTGGCAGAATGGTACATTATCCTGTGTATTTTATAAAGTGATTTTAATATTAAGTGGTGTTTCCATTACTAATGCATAGCTAAAAAGTAGGTACACATTTGCACATCTTATTTCAGATGGGTTTTGGGAATGGCTGTGTCAGCATGCATGTGAGAAAATAAAAACAGTGAAAAGCTAATATCATGCTAAAAATAAAACTGTTAGAAACATCCATCCATCCATCCATCCATTTTCCAACCCGCTGAATCCGAACACAGGGTCACGGGGGTCTGCTGGAGCCAATCCCAGCCAACACAGGGCACAAGGCAGGAACCAATCCTAGGCAGGGTGCCAACCCACCGCAGCTGTTAGAAACAAAGCTTTGTAAATGGAATTTAGTTTTAAGTTTATTTTTGTATAATATGTTTCACTGAATACAGGCTCAGAATGTTTACAGACGTTTCCAGCTATAAACAATGACAAAAACAATTGAACCATAAAAATATGAACCCTTAAATTAGGTTGGACGCACAGTGAAACAGCGCAATTTTCCATCTGATCGACATACAATTTGACAACACCAGTCTCATAACTTCATATTTGAGACATGGTGTTTTGTCTTGGTAGAGTATTATATTACTCTACTTTCCCCTTTTGTATTATTAATATGTAGCCTTTGTCAAAATGCCTCAAATCTCACAGGCAGCACTGTTTATAAGGTATTGTTCCATATAACTTCTCCCCACCTTCCCTTCTACATTTATAACCTCAGGCAATTAGGTGTAGTAAAAGACAAGCAGAAGTTAAGTTACAACTTTAAACAATGTATTATTGATAATATTCATAAATAATAACAATATGCAAGGTACATTTGAATATTGGCAACCATACAACCTGATAAATGGTGATGTGTAGTTTCAGGCTGCACACAGACTTGTTAGTTAGTTAAAATGTCTCATGTTACGTCCTCATTTGAGGTCAGCTTTCTTCAGAGCAGGCCACATGCCTGTCTCAATATGGCTGCCGAGCTGTGCTCTTCATTGTGTTGTCATTTTCAGTTCATGGTGTGAGATGGTCTTTCATCAGTTTGGTATGAGAGAGAGGGTGAGGTAAAGCAAGCAAATTTATAGGTTTTCTGTCCAATCCCTACAGCCAATAGGACATCATGGTACTTAAAAGCTTTTGATACAAGCCAATTCCAAACAGCCATACTTCACACCTGCCCTCCAAACCATGTGTTAAGGTAAAGCTTGGCAATTAGGCAGCCTGGCTTTCCTGTGGGGGTTGACTGAGAGACTTCAGCAGAGAAATTTAGCCAAACTTGTTTGAGGCACTTTCCCCCCAACCCTGTCGTAAAATTACAAAGACACTTAGTCCTAAAGGGGAGAAGGGGTTCTTAAACCATCAAACCATTGCTGTTATTATCTATAATGTAACACTAATATTGCATTGCTTTGTCCAAGTTACAAATAAAGACATACAAAATATTTATCAACTTGTATGCAAAATAAAAGACAGCAAAAACTTCAGTTAACAAATTAAATAAAGCTCATGGTGTCAGTGGTCAGTCTTATTACATCCTTGGATTCCAAGGCTTCTGTTGTTCTTCATGTTAATTCCCATGGCTGGAGCAGCACCACACACCAGAGGACACAGAGTAATGGTGGGTCAGTAAGAGTCCATAATACTAAATACTTGAAACAGAACAAAGGTGAGACAATAAGATTTTGTAATGAGTTGTGGTCGTGCGACAACTGGACTGGAGAAATGTTGGGGCACCAATCAGGTCACCCCATTTAATAACAACTGATGAAATAAAAAATGGTGCATGATGGCTCAATAACAGAACTTAAATTGCCCAGGAAGGAAACTTTAGCAGATCAGAATTGGTTTGGAGCATCTACTCTCATGAGTTGGAGGTCCAGAATGAGATGCCAGCCTCTGTGTGTGTTTCGCCTTTACACTCTGTGGCCAGAAGGGGCGGAGCTGATTGCCCTAACTGGGCGTCTTCTCCTGGCTGCTGGAAAAGAAATACAATATATTATTAGCAACTGCGGAAACCTCTCCTCACGGGGTGGGACTGCTTACCCAAGATGAGTCAGGAGGGTGATGCACAGACAGAGATGCAGTATGACAAGCTAGACAGTGGCTACAATCATGATATTCTAGACTTAAGGTCAAGCCGTTCCAACATATGTACAAAATCAGGGTACAATTATCCGTAGGTACGAAACTCAATCAAAACCTGATTTCATGTTGAACATACACTGAAAATTTTTCAGTGATCTAAATTTTTTATTTTGAGTAGTGTAAGATATGGCGCTATATTGCGACCGACATGACAAGGATTCACACGGGAGGCATTAGTAAAATAAAATAAACTATTTATTTTTCTTCAGCTGGAGGGCACGGCTTTCCTGTAATCCCTCCAGCCACAACACAGTCCCAAGCACAGTACTCCAAAATCCACAAGTAAGCACACTTTCTCTTCCTCCACCACTCCTCCCTGGCAACCTTGTCCTCTTCTTCCCGATTCTGGCTGCTGAGTGGTGGTCACTGTCTCCCTTTATTGGGTACCCAGTGTGGCGAGATCAAAGCCCAAAAGGGACCAGCAGCTCCTGCTGCAGCACCCAATAACCCCCGGCGGAACCCAACAGAGCTGCACAGAGCAAAAGAGCCTGCTCTACCATTCCTTATATATTTCCTCAGTGTTCTGAGAAAAGTCCAATCTGTCATTGATGCATCCATTCCCTGAATACTAACCAGATACAGAGACTCTTTGGTGCAGTGAAAGAAAGAATGTAACTTCCCACAATAAATGACTGCTTTTACACAAAAACGTTTCAGACATATTTATAAAATGACAGTGAAATAATATGGATGTATTTTAAATCCCAAAATACAAATAATTTCAGCTGAAATGAACTATGGGTATTAGGCACTTGACAAAATTCCATTGTATTAAATTTTGTGATGCAAAAAGAGACACTATGAAATGTGGCCCTATATCATGTACTGTATGACATTACCACATGACTGAGATGAAAGGCAAAGGCATGCAAAAACATATTTTCTGGGGATTTAAAAATCTGACTGTAAGACTAGAACTAAGATAAGCTGTAGCATTATAAACGAACTGCACTTTTCCAGAATTGTTACTCAAAATCTGTATAATGAATGATGTGAAGGTTAACGTTACAGGAGTAAAACATATTCAGAGTAAAGTGCTACTACTTGTTTTTTTAATTGTATAAACTTGTAACAGTGTCCTGTAACAACCATTTTCATACATTCCCACAGGTCCGATATTTACAGTACTTGATTATGTTGTCCTTTTTGTAAGTTGGTTTGGATAAAAGCATCTGCTAAGTGGCACTCATATAGCCACTCTTGAGCACAAAAAAATAAATAACTACATGTTGCTTTCCTTTGGAGCAAATTAAAAGGTGTGTAGCCATACTAATAGTATAACACAAAAAATAAATAAATAATAATACTCAAACTGTATACGCGCAGTTATCACTTCAACCTGTAGCATAAATACTTTTTGACTTACCCTCGTATTTGAATAATACAAAAATGGCACATGGAAAATGCCTTTAAACTGTTAATATCACTTTTACTATCAATTTGTATAATCATTTGAATATATTAATAAGTTACTCAGTAAGAAATAACAGTATGTCTTCTCTCTGTTTCTCCCTAGAACACAGCTGCTGAAAGTCTTCCACCACTCAGCCCAATAAACAATCAAGCAGTTTTATGTCTTTATAGATCATTGGAATTAATGTAAGGAATTCTTTGGCATGTGTATATCTTCGTAGGAGTGTTTGGTCTTAATGCTACTATTGCGGTGAATCTTTCAGGGTTATTTTTAGAAAGGTATGTTTCTGTTATAATATCTTTGAGAAATCTTTCTGTAATTATGCATATTAATGATACAGACCCCAGGTATGCATTAATGGGGTAAAACTGATGGCTTTATGACATATGAAGTGTCAGTCTGTTTCCACTCTCTATGTACTTTTCAGCACAAAATTAAACTTTTGTCAACTTTTGTCAAGCAGATGAATTGTTTAATTGACAGCTCACTCCATGGACTGAGACATTTGTGCGTAACTCTGGACAAATAAAGAATTATTCTGGATTCCTTAACTGCCTTCTTTGAAGATAAAGAAAAGATTTTTCCATGACAATTAGTGTTCCTGTTGTTCCATCATGCAGTTTTTCCTACTTTCTTCTTGCTGTTGCCTGGAGATAACAATTATTCAACATTGCAATCCAATTGTGTTAGATTATGACATTATTTAAACCGGCTCCTTGTGTTGTCGAGGCATATTATTCTGTTCAATTCCATTTCAGTTATTGTCAAGCTTTGTGCTATTTCTATCATACAGAAAATCCATTTTGTACTACAGCTTAGTAGAGTATAACTAAATTTCACTGGGACCTGACAAAAGTCCACAATGCACACTTAAATAATAATGGAAATCAAAGTTCAATAAAACATGCTTGCCTTACATAGCAGCTTTTATGTATTGACTTTAAGAGGATATTCTGTCACATTCACACCAAATGAGGCACAACGGGAAGGAAGGTGTATGAATTGTAAAGATCATTTTCCCCTTAGCTAGTGGAGAAAACATTAATTTAAACATGCAGACTAGGTTCTGCATGTTTAAAATAGAATTGTCATTAAAATGTGTATGTTTTAAACATTTTGATGTTATGCTTAAGCTGAGTTATGTAGGAGTTCTCTGATGGTCTTCTAATTATAATGCCTATATTTGAACTACTTGTAACCAAAACACGGATTTGTAAATGGTCAAAAAAAGCGGCTACTGCAGATTAACATTAGTGGGAAATCTGAAGAGTGCTTATAGCAGTGTTATTTTAAACAACCAACGGGTGCTTGACAAACTAAAAATATTGTAATAATGAGGTCTCATCTGCCTTTGCTGAAGTAAACGAGCACACTTTTTGTGTAATTATCCATTCTTTGCTTATTATCCTTTCTATTTTTTAATTATAGTAAAGAATCAAAGGTCATTACAAATATGCAAGCCTTCCTTCTAACTAGCATCAACCCCTGCAGTATGATATTTCCTCCCAGATACCATTAAAAAATTGCTGCACAGATGTACAGTAGTGCCACACTGAAGACTACAGCTGCAGACGCAGTAAGAGGTCCCACCTGGTCCTCTACAGTCTCTTTATTTTTGCCATGAACCAGGTGACTGCATATAAAATAGCCTCATCAATAGTGTAATTCCCATCTTTGAATTACCCTATAAAGTAAATTATAAAAGTAATTATATCGCTTACCATAACAATATCAATTAGCAAAAAAACTCCCAAAAACTACACATCTAATACACTAAAAGAGCAGGAAAAAAAAAACTTTTCTGATTTTCACCAAACTGACCCGAAAGCAGCAATTTCAATTCAAATTTCTGGCTGTGCATATTTAAAGCATTTTAAGGAAAATGGTCCAACAAGGAGGCTGGCACGATGCCAAATGGCTTGGTCTGGGCCAGTAGGTGGCAGCATATGAGTTCCTTATTGAACAAGTCTGACCGTGAAACTCTTTACTGAAGTCAGGTAGCCTACAATCAGTTAACAGTAGAAACACCATAGATGATGCTAAAAGTGCTCGTGTTTTTAAATTTTAATTGTATTTATTCATTACTGTTGCTGTCCTTAATTTACTTTTCCAAAATAACTGCACTTCAAATGCCCATGTTGTTGTAGAAACTCTGAAATTTTATTCAGAAAACATAATAGATTATATTTGTTTTTTACATGAAATTCCCCTTATTACTGCTGTAACAGGCACCATTGAACCTTAGTATCCAGATGCAGATCGCTATCTCGCTCATTCAGGTCACACAGGCCTGCATTTTTATATCCTTTTTACCTCCACAAATGATCTACTCCTGCTGTCACTGAGATTATTGCTGCCCAACTGTAAATTTGTCTCCCTTCTGCAAACAATATATGTATATAAAAGCCAAATATCACTGACTCATTCATCACGAAATCTCTCAAACCATGAGGACTTGGGACTTGAAATTTGGAGTGTAGGTTACCCTTGGCCCATAGGTGCTCACTAAGAAAAGGTCCAAGCGCGAAATTTCTTATAGTTTTTTAGACCCATTCATTCCATTTCTTTAGTAAATTAAAACACTCTCATTTTTCTGAAGAGTACAAGTTTTATTTTGATATTTTCGAGTTTCCACAAAGCATTTGTAATTTGCCATTTATTTATCTTTTTAAAATCATTTAGTTAGGTTATTCCAAGGTATAGTAAAGCCATTTTTTTGAGGATTTTTATTTTTCATACTTTTTTTTATTTTATTCTTTTTCATACTTTCTTCACGAATTCTTCTGTTAAGTTTATATCACTTTAAATAAACACGTAAAACTATGACAGAGGAAGAAAGGATTAATACTGACGAAGTGATGGTCCCTTACCGCGTGGTGCAGACGAGCTGTGACGGCGTGTGTCTGTTCTCCTCGCTGGCCTACCTTGTGCACGGCACCGCCTCTCTGGCCACTCAGATGCAGGTTGACATTGTTAGCCACATCTCTGATAACTGGCGGAGGTTCAAGACATACACCATAAAGCGGACTGGAGACCCCTACGGCATCAAGCCTGTTATTTTTGATTTTTGTTTTCAGGTTTGATAGGTTGCTTTATGATCTTAAAAACCCCTCTAAAATCTATTTTTAACAATTAATATTATAGCATTCACTTTCATCTATTTTTATTAACAAAAAAATTTAGCAATTGAAACTTACACGGTCTGGTTATTAAATAATACAGGGGTGGTGATGGGATCACAAGGGCTTTAGTCCAAAACAAGCTTTGATCATCACTAAGTCTTCTATACTTAAAACAGCTTATATTTGAGTAAACCATTTCAAGAAATAACAAGTAACTTACAGTTAGGTCCATAAATATTTGGACAGAGACAATTTTTTTCTAATTTTGGTTCTGTACATTCCCACAATGAATTTTAAATGAAACAACTCAGATGCAGTTGAAGTGCAGACTTTCAGCTTTAATTCAGTGGGGTGAACAAAACGAATGCATAAAAATGTGAGGCAACTAAAGCATTTTTTAACACAATCCCTTCATTTCAGGGGTCAAAAGTACAGTAATACGTACTGTAAACAAAATGAGACAGGAACAGTCAATGCCATGCTCTGTGAAAAGCAACTCAAGAGATGGTGAAGGCTATGGCAATGGCAGTGCCAGGTGATTGGATGCACACAAAATAAAAGTGATTAAAGTGTCACTTCTCACAACACCCTGAAAATCTGCCTAGACTACTGATATGGACATTTTTATAATCAGTCAATTATGTCTACCATTTACATACTGTATATATTCCATCTATGTGACTGTGACTACAACTATGTGACATCTGTGACTATGGTTGTATTTTTTAAACTAATTATATAGAAAACTATTAGATTCTATTTTATGTTCCCAGTTAATTGAAAAGTGTTGATTTTCTTTTAATTGTTAAATACTGAATCAGTGGTATAATCAGCAGCAGTGTGACTTTTTGAAAGCCTCTCATGTCACAGCATCCATTTGGGCCCCTCATGCTCCTAGCAGAGCGACACAGTGCCACGTATGAACATGCACATACAACAAAATTAAATTGTGTATAGTGTCACCATTTTGTGTGTGGCCACTGCTCATGACTTATGCCAAGGATATCTGCTGACTGCTGTTGTGGACTGTTTTGTAATAAGCTTGCATTCCACTTGCCCTTTACATATCCACAGAAATTAGTGAATATGTTTTTAAATTTTAAACTACTTCACATGGATTCCCATATCTTTGTATATATTGTGAGCAGGAGGGCTGATCGCACCTCTAGAGCATATGGCCTTTCCTCTAAAAAACACTGAAAGACTACCTTCACATTGCTCCCTTCCTTGCTAAGCTTGCTTGTGGTGCTCTGTTGTGCGATATGTTTCCCGCAAGGTACTTTGCATACTTAAAAGCAAGAACAGCACCTATTGGTTGTTGATTGATTGCTTTTCTCTCTCTCTCTCTCTCTCTGTCTTTTTCTCAGACATTCTCTGCTCATCCCGCACACTCCTTTGAAGAGGAAGATATGTTTGCATTCTTTTAATTGCGAGACAGAACTGTCATCTCTGTTTTGTCAAGGAGCACGTTTAAACCTTTGGAAGAGACAAATGTTTGTTTGTGGTGTTCGAATAAAGTTCCTTTCTCTACAACCTTTCTGTACAAATTTGTGACCCAAGCGTGACAAGTGGTACCAGGAGTAGTTACACAGATGAACGCAGAGGAATTGTTTCAAATCACTCAAAATGTCCCACTCCCTCCCGACCCGAAGGATGATCCAATTCCTGCTCCTCCTACTAATTCTAAGGCTGTGCTGACGAAGATGGGTCCTTCAGATGACCCAGAGATGTTTCTTTTAGCTTTTGAGCATGTAGCAACTTTGATGAGATGGGACAAACGAACCTGGACCGTGATCGTCACCCCTTTTTTGTCTGGGGATGCCTTACTTGCCTTACGGCAGCGGTTCTCAAACTGTGGGGCGTGCCCAGGCGTGAATGTTGCCATATGTGGCGTACTTTCGCTATTCGTAGGGAAATTTTAAACTTGTAGCGGTGTATTGGCAGCAAAAAATATAGGAATACATTTTATGGGGGCACGATTAAAACTGTTATGAAAACTCGGGTCACAAATACTTAAAGGTTGAGAAACGCTGCCTTAAGGAATGTGCCTCGCGATAAACTCTGCGATTATTATTTCTTGAAGCAGCACGTTGTTTTACGTAAAACTATGAGTTTTTTGTCCCAATGATATGCGCTTCATGATTGGAAACTGAACATGGACGGTCCCATGGTCCCATTAATGAGCAGATGCAAGATATGATTCATAAAGTTCATTGCTGGTTTGAAGGAAATGAGATGGAGTGCGTTGTGGAAAAGGTTGTCATGAATATACTGCTGGCAGGAATACCTGCAGTTCTCCGAGATGAATTTCTTCGTCATGATGTAGAGTTGTTCACGATCATAGCCAAACATTTGGAGGGTTCACAAACTGCTTGGAGAAAAAGCGGTGGATTTGCTGCTCCTTATCCTGTTTTTCAGTCTCCAAGGGATTGCCCAGGGAATGCTTGCCACAACGAAGAAGGCCTCCAGGGGATCCAGTTGTTGACGTAATGCCCACATCTGGCGAGGCAGGAGGCCGTGGACGTCGCCGTGGATATTTCGGCAGTGGAGCTGAACGAAGATACTTCCGGGGTGATCAACCTGGCCACTTGGCGAGGGAATGTCGCCTGTCCCCTGCTCAATTGATGGAAATTGGTCTGGCCAAGGTTTGTTGCTCCCTTATTCTTCAGATAAAAAGGATAGCTTAATTATCTTGGTGAAGTTGGGGGACCGTGAGATCTCGGCATTATTGGACTCAGGAAGTGACCTTTGTATTGTCAGACAGGACTGTCTTGACAACAGGTACCTGTGTAACACCGAAACTGTAAACATACGTTGTGTACATGGAGATGTTAAAGACTATCAGACATTGCTTCTTCCTTTAACATATAAGGGTTGGCACTTTAAAGTTTGGTCTACCGTTTCAGACTCCTGCCCCTGGTCCTTGCTGATTGGCAGGAAGAATGCCCTTTTTCCTAGACTCATGACCGAATGTCAGGTGCCAGTCATCGAGCCCACTGTCAATCTTGGCGGGGAGGAGTAAGAAGAACTGGTGGCTCTCGGGGAAGGTTTCGGGGAAGATCCCAGGGAAGGTCTCAGGGAAGATCTTGAGCCCTGATTAGATACTGAACCCGATCTCTCCAGCGAGACCGAGGGAGACACCCCCAATTTCCTAGAGCGACTGGCTGGCCCATCTACAACTTCTTAGCTTGCAAATGCCTCTGAACACAAACCGAGCAGTGGCGAGCAGATGGATTTTTTGCACTTGTTTTGGTTCTAATTCCATCTGACCCACATAAATTTCTAGCAAAATGGCAGGGCCCTGCCATTATTGAGGAACATATGGGGTCAGGGAATTACAAAGTTAGAATACCGTGCCGGCACAAACTATTCCAGATTTTACATGTTAATCTCTTGAAGGAGTGGCATGACCCGCAGGGGGGTTACACTTCCTTGGCTGCTGTCTCCCAGACCGATGTTGCCATTGGAGACAATTTAACTGACTAGCAAAAGACAGAGTTGTTATCTTTGATTGAATGGAACATTGATATTTTTTCAGGCTTGCCAGGTGTGACTAACCTTGCAGAACATAAAATCAATACTGAACCCGGTGTTAGAGTACAGATGCACCCGTATCGGATTTCAGAAGCGCGATGGAATATTGTGCACGAGGAAGTCAAAAAGATGCTGGCATTGGGTGTGATTCGTGAAAGTAAAAGTGACTGGTGCAGTCTGGTCTTATTAGTTCCAAAACAAGATGGTTCGGTTCACTTCTGTATCGATTTCAGGCACTTGAATAAAGTCTCTAAATTTGATGCTTATCCAATGCCCCATGTTGATGAGCCATTGGAAAAACTGGGTCAGGTGACCTATATCTCCATGCTAGATCTCACGAAAGGTTACTGGCAGGTGCCTCTTAAGACTGGCAGTTGTGAGAAAACAGCATTCGTGACTCCTGACGGACTTTATGAATTTACTAGACACCCGTTTGGTCTTCATGGCGCGCATCTACTGTAACTTTCCAGCGTATGATGGATCAGATCTTGCGTCCTCATTCTGAATATTCCGGAGCATAC
This sequence comes from Erpetoichthys calabaricus, assembly GCF_900747795.2. Taxonomy (NCBI): domain Eukaryota; kingdom Metazoa; phylum Chordata; class Cladistia; order Polypteriformes; family Polypteridae; genus Erpetoichthys; species Erpetoichthys calabaricus. The sequence goes on along the minus strand of NC_041397.2, from coordinate 296,274,008 downwards.
CTCGATGATGTTGTGATTTTCAGTAATGATTGGCAAACGCATTTAGAACGTCCAGGCTGTCCTTGAAAGCTTGAGACAGGCTGGCTTGACAGCTAACCCTAAGAAGTGTAAGTTGGGTATGTCTAAGACTCATTATCTCGGATATTCAATGGGCAGGGGTTTACTCCGGCCACAATTTAGAAAAGTGGAAGAGATGCTTGCTTACCCACGCCCAGAAACGCAGAAACAAGTTTGTGCTATTCTGGGACTTGCTGGTTATTACAGAAGATTTATCCCTGACTTTGCAAATAGGGCTGTTCCTCTTTCAGATCTTACTAGAGGCAGGAAAAACTGCCCTGTGTTATGGACAGAAATTTGTGAATGTTCCTTTTGTGATCTGAAAACTGCTTTGTCTTCTTATCCGGTTTTTGTGGAATCCAGACTTCTCTAAGGATTTTGCTCTACAGACGGGCGCGAGTGCATTTGGTGTAGGCGCCATTCCGTCCCAGGTTTTTGATGAGGAAGAGCACCCTATCACATTTTTGAATAGGAAATTGCTTCCTAGGGAACGTAATTATTCGACTATTGAGAAAGAATGCTTGGCTATTAAATGGGCTGTGGAAGCACTTTGTTATTATTTATGGGGATGAAATTTCACATTAGTAACTGATCATGCTCCACTTCAATGCATACAGACGCTCCTCTAAAAAACGCTGAAAGACTACCTTCACATTGCTCCCTTCCTTGCTGGGCTTGCTTGTGGTACTTCGCATACTTAAAAGCCTGAAAAGCACCTATTGGTTTTTGATTGATTGCTTTTCTATCTCTCTGTTTCTTTCTCAGACATTCTCTGCTCCTGCTGCGCACTCCTTTGAAAAGGAAGATATGTTTGCATTCTTTTAATTGTGAGACAGAACTGTCACCTCTGTTTTGTCAAGGAGCAAGTTTAAACCTTTGGAAAAGACAAATGTTTGTTTGCAGTGTTTGAATAAAGTTCTTGTCTCTACAACCTCCTGTGTTTCTGTGCAAATCTGTGACCCAAGCATGACAATATATATATATATATATATATATATATATATATATATATATATAATACGCTACTGTGGCTGTCCATTTGTCTGTCCAGGATTTTAAATCACCTGTAGCTCACAAACCATTTCACCTATTGACCTGAAATTGGGTACACATATACTTCATGACCTCTACTATCCGCTTTCGGGGTGATGGTTGACCTCCAAGGTCAAAGGTCAGCCCAGGAAAGTCAAGGTCAAAAGTCAAATAACCTGTAGCCTGAAATTTGGTACACATAAACTATGCTGAAACTCTACATTACAGCTTTACATTAAAACCAAAGAGTTTGGGAATTATTACTCTTTATTATTACTCTTATTAACCCAGCCACAGTGGATTCACAAACCAGTGTGTTTCTTTGTGTCGATCCCAAGCCCGGATAAATGGAGAAGGCTATGTCAGGAAGAGCATCTGGTTTAAAATTTTGCCAGATCAACATGTGGACAACAATACAGATTTCCATACCGGATCGATTGAGTCCCGGGTTAAACAACAACCGCCACCAGTACTGCTAGCTAACAGGGTGCTGGCGGAAATTGGGCTACTGTTGGCCGAAGAAGGAGAAGAAGAGGGGGGAGATGTGTCCAGAGGAAAGAGGAGAGGAGGAAGGTAAATAGAGTGAAACTGAGGATAGGAACTTTGAATTTTGGCAGTATGACTGGTAAGAGGAGAGATTTAGCAGATATGATGGAGAGAAGGAAGGTTGATATATTGTGCATGCAAGAGACTAAATGGAAAGGGAGTAAGGCCAGGTGGATTGGAGGTGGATTCAAATTGTCAAAAGTTTACAGTAAAGAATAATTGAAAGACGAGTAGAAAAGTCAGAATTATTGAGACAGGTAGGCAAAATGAAGGGGGTATAAAAGAGAAATATTCTGGTATTTTATTTCAGTGTTTATTTAGTTGCTGGGTTTAGTTCTTGCCTTATATAATTACTTTTCTTCAATGTAAAAGAGCTAAAAGTAAATTGCTTTTATTGGTTTTGGAGTTCCCTTTTTGCTGTCACTCATGGTAAAGCTGTTCACCTATCTGCTGTACATTGTATAGCTATCTAGAAATTGGTCCAGTCTATGTGTATCTAATCTAATTTAATGTTAATCTAAGCTGATTTCTGTGGCCAATGGATTGGTCTGAATACTATACTCTTACTATAGAGAGCATGAAATAAATATGTGGTTCCCCTTCATCTATCTTAATCTTTAATTGTGTAGTAGATGCCTCAAATTTTGGGAAATAACTTTAATTATACCAGTCCCATAGAACACATCTCCCATTGACAATATTTAAAACAAAGCCTAGCAAAAAATCATTTTGCAGGGCCAGACATAATTCTCAAACTTAAACAAGCATCTTAGGACAACCCACTAAAATGTGTGTAGTAAATAACAGGGAATTCCTTCACTTAAGGCTACGTCCACAGGACTTCTTTCTAAAACACAACGCCATCCAGTCCATGCATTTTAAATTGCTGGGGTTTCAAGGAGAGAGCACAAGATACAGAATAAAAGACTTGATGCAGTGAGAAAATAAAAAGGTAAAATTCCTGTTACCATTCAGGATCTCAATAGCACAAGGTAATTGAAGCTTATTATAATCTTTACATTGTAATGAGCACAGAAACAGAGGGGAGAGAGAGACAGAAACACACACGTAGACCAATGCAATTACTTGGCTCCACGTTTGAGAAGTACTTCTGTCTGCTAAGATATCTTTCTGTCATTTTGGCTCTATGTGACATAACACCACACAGAGTTTAGGTAAGCATTGCGGTCTATGGATATACAATATGTTAAAATGTTGTGGCTTTTGTGTTATGGCATGTTTGCATTTTCAATTAAAAAGTAATGTTAAATTTCTTTAGTTATTCATTTAGACATGCAGTCAGAAGGTGGATGTTGTTCGGTCTCATCTGTTCATCTACTGGATTCATTAAGCAGATTTGTTGATTTGGGTGATTTGAGTACTGAAATCTACATCTCCTATGGCTCTTCATTATCAGCTCTCTTAATGGCAGTCTCTTTGGTGGAGTGGGACACTCCGTTTGCATTCAATGCATATTTTTCAGTTCATTTTTTCATGAATATAGCTTCAAATTATTTTAGGCTTAAATTGACTCCTACACTATCGTTTGTAGTGCTGAACAACAGAGAGCACACACAGCATCTGTGAAAACATATCATTCACGTTTACTATTCGTCCATTAATCAGATGTTACAAAAAGATTTTTCCCTAGCAACAGGTGATGTTTATTTTAAAAACATGCAATGAGATCTCTACAGATGTGACACACATTTACATGTTAAGGGGATTTTTTGTAGACGGTTCACCAGGTTAATGAAAGCCCCTCTGATCTTTGCAGTTGAAAATCACCAGCCCTGTCTTTGCATCCTACAAAAAATGACACTACAAATTTAACTTCTCATCAACACAATTTTTCTACTAATCTTCAAATTAGAAACTTTGCTAAACGAAATCTGCCCAATTTTCCTCCCACCCCACCTATTTCTATACAAGAAATAATATTGATCAGTCTTGGGGACTGCATTTCTATAATATATAAAACCATTTTAAAGTCAAAGATCCCAGAGTACAGTGGGAAAAGGATCTCTTACTCAAAAGTTTAGAAAAGGAGAGAAAGACAGCCATGCACAGAATTCACTCGAGCTCCATATGCACAAAGCATACAATCATTCAACTTAAAATATTTTATTGAGCCCATCTATCTTGTTTAAAATTGTCCAAAATGTTTCCTGGGCAAGATCCAACCTGCAAACATTGCAATCGAGCTCTAGCCTCACTAGGCCACGTGTTTTGGGTGTTAAATTAACATCATTCTGGACAAACATTTTTAAATGCCTCTCCGACAGCCTTGGTGTCACATTCCCTTCTAATCCATTAACAGCTGTGTCTGGTGGGCTCACAGAGGGGCTTAAAGTGGAGAAGGACAAACAAACTGTAATTGCCTTTACTTCACTATTGGCATATAGACTTATCTTGCTCAACTGGAAGAACCCTAACCCACCACTTCTAAGTCAGTGGGTTACTGATGTTACATACCGTTTGAAATTGGGAAAAAAAAATCAATTCTTAGAGGATCTGTTCAAACGTTTTTAAAACCTGGCTGGTCTAATCAGTAACATTTTAGAATAAGCATTTAAATTGGGGGAAAAGACTCCTTTCTCTCTTTACTATTCTTAAAAGTTTTACTCTGTCTTTTAGGCTTCCTCGCTTTCTCATGGGTGGGGGTTGTATTGAATTTAGTTTTGTTAAGTTTGACTTGATTGTACGTAATGTTACATATTTTTAATAAATTCAATTAAAAAAAAAAAAAAAGAAAAACAAAATCGGCCCTACTTTGACTGTTGCCTTCATGAGGTGTGACACTCCCTGAGCCGTCTAATTGTTTCCACCCAGTTTTAAGCAACAGTTATTCATGGTCGTGTCCAGCTGTATATACAGTGCATCCAGAAAGAATTCACAGCACATCACTTTTTCCACATTTTGTTATGTTACAGCCTTATTCCAAAATGGATTAAATTCATTTTATTCCTCAGAATTCTACACACAACACCCCATAATGACAACGTGAAAAAAGTTTACTTGAGGTTTTTGCAAATTTATTAATAAAAAAACTGAGAAATCCCATGTCCATAAGTATTCACAGCCTTTGCTCAATACTTTGTCGATGCACCTTTGGCAGCAATTCCAGCCTCAAGTCCTTTTGAATATGATGCCACAAGCTTGGCACACCTATCCTTGGCCAGTTTCGCCCATTCCTCTTTGCAGCATCTCTCAAGCTCCATCAGGTTCAATGGGAAGCGTCGGCGCACAGCCATTTTAAGATCTCTCCAGAGATGTTCAATCGGATTCAAGTCTGGGCTCTGGCTGGGCCACTCAAGGACATTCACAGAGTTGTCCTGAAGCCACTCCTTTGATATCTTGGCTGTGTGCTTAGGGTCGTTGTCCTGCTGAAAGATGAACCGTCACCCCAGTCTGAGGTCAAGAGCGCTCTGGAGCAGGTTTTCATCCAGGATGTCTCTGTACTTTGCTGCAGTCATCTTTCCCTTTATCCTGACTAGTCTCCCAGTTCCTGCTGCTGAAAAACATCCCCACAGCATGATGCTGCCACCACCATGCTTCACTGTAGGGATGGTGCCTGGTTTCTTCCAAACGTGACGCCTGGCATTCACGCCACAGAGTCCAATCTTTGTCTCATCAGACCACAGAATTTTCCTTCTCATGGTCTGAGAGTCCTTCAGGTGCCTTTTGGCAAACTCCAGACGGGCTGCAATGTTCCTTTTACTAAGGAGTGTCTTCCGTCTGGCCACTCTACCATACAGGCCTGATTGGTGGATTGCTGCAGAGATGGTTGTCCTTCTGGAAGGTTCTCCTTTCTCCACAGAGGACATCTGGAGCTCTGACAGAGTGACCATTGGGTTCTTGGTCACCTCCCTGACTAAGGTCCTTCTCCCCTGATCGCTCAGTTTAGATGGCCGGCCAGCTCTAGGAAGAGTCCTGGTGGTTTCGAACTTCTTCCACTTACGGATGATGGAGACCACTGTGCTCATTGGGACCTTCAAATCAGCAGAAATTTTTCTGTAACCTTCCCCAGATTTGTGCCTTGAGACAATCCTGTCTTGGAGGTCTACAGACAGTTCCTTTGACTTCATGCTTGGTTTGTGCTCTGACATGAACTGTCAACTGTTGGACCTTATATAGACAGGTGTGTGCCTTTCCAAATCATGTCCAGTCAACTGAAATTACCACAGGTGGACTCCAATGAAGCTGCAGAAACATCTCAAGGATGATCAGGGGAAACAGGATGCACCCGAGTTCAATTTTGAGCTTCATGGCAAAGGCTGTGAATACTTATGTACATGTGCTTTCTCAATTTTTTTATTTTTAATTAATTTGCAAAAATCTCAAACTTTTTTCACATTGTCATTATGGGGTGTTGTGTGTAGAATTCTGAGGAAAAAATGAATTTAATTCATTTTGGAATAAGGCTGTAACATAAAATATGGAAAAAGTGATGTGCTGTGAATACTTTCCGGATGCACTGTAGTATATGTTTGGCATCAGGAAGAATAACTAAAAAATAATAATAGCAGTTTTGCACAAAGCCTTATTGACTAGGCCACACTGCATGTTCTATGCTAATTGTTTCCTATTTGTTGAGGTTGCAAAATGTTTGTCAGCACTCTCTACCATGATGTAGACACAGATATTCACATATAATTCTTCTATATTAAATGGGTCTCTGCAATAACTCCTACTGTGAAACTTACAAGTGTTCATGGAAATAAGGTGTTGCTGATGGAGTCATTTGCTTAGCCGAAAGCTGTGATCTCTTTATTTCAAACTTTTCATTCAGAACACCTGTGTCCTGATTTATCACTGGCATCTATCAACATATTTTTGCATTTCTATGCGAACATTCTCTATTTCTCACAGAAGTCTTACATTTCCTGAGAAAAAAAGCTGTATAAAAAGCAAGTTACAAAATCAACACAAATCCCACCTATGGCTACATATTTTTCAAATTAAAACAATGGATTTGTCAAGATGAATGTTTATGTGAAAAAGTCAACAAATCTGCACAGATCATTAGTCAGTGAAACAATTAAATTAGTAAGCCACTTGGATTCAGAAAGTATTCAGACACAGTTTATTTTCTGCACTTTATTGTGTTGTAGATTTCATTCTATGCAGATACATTTTCAATCAATCTACACTCAATGACCCATAATGACAAAGTGAAAAGATGCTTTCAGAAAGATTTGCAAATTTTGTAAAATCATAAATAGAAATCCTTCTTTTTATACATATACAGACCGTTTGCTGTGGGCCTCCAAATTGTGGTCAGGTGCATCCTGTTTGTTTTAATTCTCCTGAAGATGTGTCCACACATGGCAATTCAAATGATTGCACTTCGTTTAGAAAGGCACATGTGTACCTGTGTATAGAAGGTTCCATGATTCATATGGTATGTCAGGAGAAAAACCAAGCCACGAATTCCAAGGAACTCTCTGCAGACCTCTGTGATCAAACTGTGGTGACACATACTGTAGATTGGGGCAAGATGATAAAACCATTTCTAAAGCTTTAAGTGTTTCCACAAGCACAGTGGCCTCAGACACTGAACTAAAAGAAATTTGGAATCAAATGCATCACAGAAAATTAATGGAAGGAATTATTAAAGGATAAGATTGAGCAACACCTGGCAAGGACAGGGGTTATCAGGAACAGTCAGCATTTGTTCAGAAGAGGGAGGTCATGTTTTACTGTTATGATGGAATTCTATGTGGAGGCAACAAAAGGATACAATCAAAGTGGAGCTTATGATATTTATCTGGACTTTCAGCAAGCATTTGATAAGGTGCCATATGAGAGGTTGGGCATCAAACTAAAAGAAGTGGCAGTTGTGGGTGATGTTTTTAGATGGGTGCAGAATTGGCTCAGATGCAGGAAGCAGAGGGTGATGGTGTGAGGAACCTCATCAGAACTGGTCGGTGTAAGAGTGGTGCTCCACAGGGGTTAGTGCTGGGGCCGCTGCTATTTTTAATATATATAGATGATAGGAATATAAGTAACAAGCTGGTTAAATTTGCAGATGATACGAAGATAGGTGGATTAACAGATAATTTGGAATCCGTTGAATCATTACAGAAGGACTTGGGCAGCATACAGGCTTGGGCAGATGAAAGTTAATGTCAGTGAATGTAAAGTATTACACACAGGAAGTTAAAATGTGAGGTTTGAATACACAATGGGCAGTCAGAAAATCAATAGTCCACCTTATGAGAAGGATTTAGGAGTCGTAGTGGACTCAACAATATCAACTTCCCATCAGTGTTCAGAAGCCATTAAGAAGGCTAACAGAATGTCAGATTATATAGCACCTTGATGTGTGCAGTACAAGTCCAAGAAGGTTCTTTTCCAGCTTTATAACACACTGGTGAGGCCTCATCTGGAGACTGTGTGCAGTTTGGGTCTCCAGACTACAAAAAGGACATAGCAGCACAAGAAAAGGTCCAGAGAAAAGCGACTAGGCTGATTCCAGGGCTACAGGGGTTGAATTATGAGGAAAGATTAAAAGAGCTGAGCCTTTACAGTTTAAGGAAAAGAAGATTAAGAGGTGACATGATTGAAGTGTTTAAAATTATGAAGGGAATTAGTACAGTGGATCGAGACGGTGACTTTAAAATGAGTTCATCAAGAACACGGGGGCATAGTTGTAAACTTGTTTAGGGTAAATTTCACACAAATATTAGGAAGTTTTTCTTCACACAGAGAACCACAGAGAATAAGAGACCAAGTAGTGTGGTAGACAGTAGGACTGACTTTAAGGGGCTTTCAAAACTCAACTTGATGTTTTTTTGGAAGAATTAGGTGGATAGGACTGGCGAGCTTTGTTGGGCTGAATGGCCTATAATCATCTCGATTGTTCTAATTTTCTAAAATTGACTCTTCCTAGAGTTGTCCATCCCGGCCAAACTGATTAAACATCAGAGAGGTAACCAAGAACTTAATAAAAGAGCTTCAGAAGTTCTTTGATAAGATGGGACAATGTTTTGGAAGGATGACCATCTGAGCAGCACTGCAATCTAGCATTTATGGTAGACTGGCTAACTCCCGTTTGGAGTTTGCCAAATAACATTTAAAGGACTCTGAGAATGAAGAAGAAGATTCTCTGATTTGATAAGACAAAAAGTAAATAGTTTGGGCAGAATTTAAAGAATGATGTCTGATGAAGACCAAGTTCTGCTCATCGTCTGTGTAATACCATCTCTTCGCTGGAGCATGGTGGTGGCAGCATCATGCTATGGGATGCTTCTCAGCAGCAGGGAAAGGGAGACTGGTGACAATTAAGGGAAGAATAAATGCAGCCAAATACATAGAGGTCCTTGAAGAAAACCTGCTCCAGAGTGCACATGACCTCACACCAGGCTGATCGTTTACCTTTCAGTTGACCTGAAGCATTCATTCAGGACAATCCTGGAGCGGCTTCATGACAAGTCTCTGAGTATGCTTAAACTCAGGCGCTGGGTAGGCTTAAACTCAACAGAACATCTGTGGAGAGACCTGAAGATGGTAGATTACAGATGTTTCCCATCATATCTAATGGCGAATGAGATGATCTGCCATGACGAGTGGGGTAAACTGTCCAAATTCAGGTGTGTAATGCTTGTAGAGACTTACCAAGAAGACTTGAAGCTGTGATTGTTGCCAAAGGGGCTTCTGCAAAGTACTGAGTGAAGGGTCTCAGTACTTTTATGAATGAGGGATTTCAGTTTTTGATTTTTAATCAATTTCAAAGTCTTTCTGAAGAGATGTTTTCATTTTATCATTTTGGGTTATTGAAAACAGATTGATGGTCAAAAATATCAAATTTATCCTTTCGAAAATGAAATTTACACCACAGTGATGTGTGTAGAAAGTGAAGGTGCCCGAGTACTTTGTGAATCCACTGCATATGGCCTGCTCAGTTGAGTGTGAACTAAAATTTTCAGTAGTTTTGAAATGAAACTGAAGCAATATCTATAAACAGAAATTCCAGGTATTGTGTGTCTTTATATAATATTGTTAAAATGATGCTCTTCACCAATACCATTATGGAAAATCTTATCTTAAGTATAAAATGTAATTACTTCCCAAATTGGTGCTATTACACTGTTTAGCAACATGTGCACTACATTTTGTTTTTCCTTACTACTGAAAACAAAGAAAAAACTTTATAATCCTCTGAACATGGAGTATCACACTATACCTTGATTAAAAATACTGCTGGAAAGTTTTAAGCAGCTTTCCTGGGAGATTTAAAGTTAGAGGAAATGTAAATGTTTCAAGGGAATATAGCGAGTTGAAAAATAATGCAAATGAAAACAAAAATTACATAAAATGGAATGAATTCAGTTGCATAAGTAGGAGTGATGTACATTATTTTAGATGGTGTAGGTTTTTAAATTAACTAGCATTGTAATTAACTGCAGTAAGTGCCTGTGATTAGGATTGTTTGTAAATATAGATAGCATCCATATGCGCATTTTGAAGAGGAAGATGGAACATCTCTGGTTTATTTGGCACTTGGGCACATAATGAAATGCTTAAAATGCAGATGATGTATTAATAGTACAACATACAATTATGTGGACTTTACCTTCTATTAAACATTTTCATGTTGTTTTGGTTATATATATTTTTTTTAAGTATACAGATTAATTACCTTCATACTTAATGAATATAATTTTCAAATGTGTTACTGTTAAATCCTGCATACTAGTTTAATAAAATTATGTTACTTACGGTACATAAAATGCTTAAAAATGTATTACATGGAGATGTGTCTGCAGCTGTCTAAGCAATTCTAGGCAGTGATGTTACTTTGAAAAACAATACAGAAAGTACAAGGCCTGGACAGAAGGTTATGCACTACTGTAGGTATTTCTGTTGTCATTTTGTTGTGGTGGTGTCTTCCATCGTCTAATATTGTGAATAAGTTGAGCTCTGTCATGAGCATTTGAAATAAGGGACATTTGGAAACGTGGGACTTAACAGCAGACAGATGCTCCAGCTCTGGCTGGCTGGCTGCTAAAATTGAACTACCAGCCACCTTTAGATAGATAGATAGATAGATAGATACTTTATTAATCCCAATGGGAAATTCACATTCTTCAGCAGCAGCATACACGGAGCTGCTGAAAAGGCTGCCACTTTAACAGTACTTAGTGATAAAGGGTCCTATAAACAACTGAACTGTAGATATTTTTATATAATAGTAATACTTCTTTACATGTAGAGCTTTTCTGACTATACAATGTGCTGTACATAGACAGTGTGGAGGCTCTTCAACCACTATTAATATGCACCATCCACCTAGATGATGCGATGGCAGCCATTTTTGTGCCAGTACATTCAACACATATTATCCATTAGGTGGTGAAGAGGTAAGAGAGACAACCAGTTACAGGCAGGGGATGATAAGGGGGCCAGAAAGACCAGGCCTGAACATCAGGATACACCCTACTTGTTTACGACGGATATACCAACGCAATTCCAGTTTACTTCTGCGTGCACATTTTGTGGTTAAATTTATTCACAAGTTTTCCTCTAATTTTTAGCCAACTACTAGGATAAGTATTTTATACAGTTTTCCCAATTAGTGTTTTTTTTTCCCATCCATATGTGTATTTTGAAGAGGAAGGGATCTTTCATGATCACAGTGTGAGTTGGGACCTCGATTTTATATCTCATTCGAAGGATGGCGCCATTTTTACTGCATAATTAGTTGACCAGAATGACTAGGCCTTGGTGGGCAACTTAACCTGCACATCAGGACACACTCTACTGTTTACGGTGGATACCCAGGGATCATTTATGATCACAGAGAGTCAGGACCTCAATTTTAAGTCTCATCTGAAAAATGGCGCCATTTTTACAGCACAGTTAGGGGGCCAGAATAACTAGGCCATGGTGAGCAATTTAACCTGGACATCTTAATATACCCCTACTGTTTACAAAGGATACCCAGGGATTTTTAATGACCACAGAGAGTCAGGACCTCAGTTTTATGTCTCATCCTAAGGACGGTGCCGTTTTTACTGCATAATTAGTTGACCAGGATGACTAGGCAATGGTGGGCAATTTAACCTGCACATCAAGATACACCCTACTGCAGGGGTACTCAATCACGGTCCTGGAGGTCCGCAGTGGCTGCAGGTTTTTGTTCTAACCCGGTTGCTTAATTAGAAAGCAATTCTTGCCAATAATTTAATTTCATGGCTCGTTAGTGCTTTTACTCTGCTATGTCAGGTCATTCTCATATCCTAGATTTTCTTCCTCTTTCTAAGGATATCATCCGAATGATCTGAACGCTAAAATGGATGAGTGATTCTTAGTCCTTCACTTTTTTCTCTTCACTTTCCTTCCAAATATTTAATTAAACCAATTAGTGCACGATAAATACAGAGGTGTAAGTGGTAACAAGCTAAATGGAGAAATGCTGGTCTCTTTTGTCATTTGCATGTTATTGCTAATAAGGAGCATTTAAAAACCAAGACTACAGCTGTTTAAGACTAAAATAAGCAATAAGGGTTCAAAATCTTAACGAGCGAGTTAACTAAAGTGAAGCAGAAGTGTTACTTGAGCAGTAAGTGCTTCTTATTAAGCAATTGGGTTGGAGCAAAAACCTGCAGCCACTGAGTACCCCTGCCCTACTGTTTACAAAGGATACCCAGAGATCTTTTATGACCGCAGAGAGTCAGGACCTCAAATTTTACGTCTCATCTGAAAAATGGTGCCATTTTTACAGCACAATTAGGGGGCCAGAATAACTAGGCCATGGTGAACAATTTAACCTGGACATCTTAATATGCGCCTACTTTTTACAAAGGATACCCAGGGATCTTTTATGACCACAGAGAGTCAGGACCTTGATTTTATGTCTCATCCTAAGGGCGGTGCCATTTTTACTGCATAATTAGTTGACCACAATGACTAGGCCATGGTGGGCAATTTAACCTGCACATCAAGATACACCCTACTGTTTACAAAGGATACTCAGAGATCTTTTATGACCGCAGAGAGTCAGGACCTCAATTTTATGACTCATCCGAAAAATGGCGCCATTTTTACAGCAGTTACGGGGCCAGAATGACTAGGCCATGGAGCGCAATTTTACCTGGACATCTCAATATACCCCTACTGTTTACAAAGGATACCCATGGACCTTTTATGACCACAGAGAATCAGGACCTCAGTTTTATGCCTCTCGCTGAAGGACAGTACCATTTTTACAGCACAGTGTCATGTCACTGCACTGGGGCACTGGGATCCACACGGAGACCATAGTATGTAAGCACCCCCTGTTGGCTTTTTCAGCACCTCCTCCAGCAGCAACCCAAGATTTTCCTAATGGGTCTCCAATCCAAGTTACTGGCTGGATCCAAGTGGATGACCAGTTCTGAAGTTCATGTGGCATAGTTGGTTGAAGAGTTAAAATATTCATTTTTGTTAAATATAAATATTATTTAATAAAAAATAAATACATAAAAACAGTATTATTAGTAACAGTAGTATTTTTGAAATTTCGAAAGGTAAATCTAGGCTATTTTCATTTAAGTATAAAATAAATGTAAATATTCAAAAAATTTGAAGATGTTGTTGTTAACACCTTTAAAATAACATAAGTATGCATTAACATTGGTGTGAGCTTGTGATGACAGGACTCCTGACCAATAAATGGGGATTAGGGAGGCAAATCTTCAAACTCAAAAGCTCAGATCCATTTTAATGAGCAACCTGCTCATGCATTACACTGATTTTACTAGAAATGTTTATTTAACAATACTTTAGCAAAGAATGCATGGGCTTTTACGTTGTTGGCATACAACTGGAGGATTTAACATGAGGATTATGTGACTTGAATAACATGGGATTTTTTCAGTCAGTCAGTCAGTCATTACCCAACCCGCTATATCCAAACACATGGTCACGGGGGTCCGCTGGAGCCAATCCCAGTCAGCACAGGGCGCAAGGCAGGAACAAATCCCGGGCAGGGCGCCAGCCCACCGCAGGGGATTTTTTTCATGGATGCTCTTATTCTTTGTTGTTGTCCAACAGAAGTATCATAGACGCCCATTCTATCAGAGACTTTGTAATCTCCCTTCTGTGCAACAACATGAGATTAAAATTTTCAGCCATCACTACAAACCAACTGTTATTAGTAACAAATGATAAAGTATCTTTTTTGTTGGAGTATTCCTTTAATGAAAATTTTATCACCTTTTGTGGTTAAGCCTGAATAGTTTAGTTTTAAGAAATAAAAAATTCAATAAATGTATCAAGAAAAATCCATAGAAACAGAACAGTTCACCTAAAAGTCAATGTTTTTTGGCATATTTAACTAAAAACTGCTAAATCATGAGCATGTGGGCAGCATACCTTTATATGACTACTTATAAAGGAAAACCGTACAATTCTGAAATGACTCTCCCCAAGTATAACAAGCCCAGCACTCAAACTGGCAACATACAAAACTCCTCAGTGCTGCAAAATTCACTACTTATGAAGGTAAAATAGTAACTGATTTTAAGCAAAGGCTACAAATATTATTTTCTGTTTTATTCATACTTTGATGATCTGAGATAACAATTGTTATTTACAAATTGGTTCTTTTCCAGCAGTACAGTACAATAAAACATTGCAGTTTTCTTAAAATCTGTGTTTGGCAAGTGTACCATTCAGCTGATTTCCCTACAAGTTTCCTTTTTGGAATAAATCCGGGTTTAAAAAAGAAGGGCATTTCAGCATCGTTTGCATTTTATAGGGGCAGCGAAACTAGAAGGATTTACAGCAGGCCTTATTGACACAAAAGGCAACATATCTAGTAGATATGTTGCTGGAACAGGTCAACAGTTTACATAAATGGAGAAGAAATTTCACCAGTAGTTTATTTATAAATCAACTACACACATGTCCAATTATTCAGAAAACATGTTCAAGATGCTGGACCCCTTGGAGGTCGTAGCGAAGAAGAGAACTAAAAAAAAAATGGAGTGCCATTATAAACAATGCTGCACATCCTTCATGACACAACAACACTGAGGATTTTCAGCCAATTAATCGTTCAGCAGAAGTGTGTGAAGAAATGCGACAGGGACTCCTTCATACCAACAGCACTACATCTGCATAAGGCCTCACTGGGACTATCACTGGCACATCAGAAGTTTTCTGTTTTAAAATTTCTTGCTTTATAGTCATTCTTTTATGTGTTCACACCAGAGTGTGTGCATTGTGGCGGGTGGCCAGAATCCTTACCTGGCCAGGATGCCCAGAGTGTGGAAGGACCAGGGGAGAGAGTATTTGTGGTGTGGGACAGTGTCTCCCCTGGTCAGATAGAGGGCAGCCCCCTTGGTTTCCAGTTGGGCATGGGAGCTCAATCCTGTTGGAACCCGTGGCCACCACCAGAGAGCGCATGGACCTTTCCAGGGCCTTATTTGGTCATGCTTCCGCCACACCCAGAAGTGTGGCCGGAAGAAGCTCATTAGGCATCTGGAGTCCATCCAGGTGCTCTTAAAAAGGAGCCGCCTCCTGACAAAGGCTGAGGAGGAGTGGAGGGTGAAGGACTGGCGACAAGAAGGGACTGAAATGGTATTGGTGTGTTGGATTGTGTTGACTGGTATTTTGGGCAAGTAAAACTGTAAATAAATGTGTGTAGTGTGGCAAAACCTTTCTCCTGCCTGTCTGTGTCTGGGTTAGGGTGGCGGTACGTCCCCTAGTGGCTCACAGCATGTATACATCTATCTATCTATCTATCTATCTATCTATTTAAAGAGCTTAGGGTAGTACTAGGGTGTTTTTGTTACATCTTGCCCGAAGAAGGGGTTGCCTCTTAAGCTTGTATATTGTAATCTTTTTAGTTAGCCAATAAAAGGGGTCATTTTGCTTGACTTCTCACTACAAGAGCTTCTGTAAAAAAACAAATTTCCCGGCAGGGGCAAAAAATTCTACTCTTACTGCACTGTTCTTTCTTATGTTATTTACTATTATAACTACTCTACTGAAAACAATACAATTAAATTCATTTATGTTAGGTAGAATGTCCAGTGGGTGCCCTTGGGACCCCTGCAGATTTTTTTTTCTCTTCAGCCCTACTGGAGATTTTTTTTGTTTGTCTGGCCATTAAAAATGAAAAGCACAACACAACCTTGTTGTGGTATACAGTACTTCCAGCGTTAATAAATTGCTTAAGTTACTGTATTTTATATATATCAAGCTGAAAAAAGCTTTTTAATAGCACATTGTGTTGTACTCCTCCTTAAATACAGAGCATGCCGGAAAATCAACTGTAACAAAGCAGGAAAAGCTAATTAATACTAATAGAAAGCAGTGTTTCAATTTCATGGGTTTGCTCATTATTCTAAGATTTCTTTGCATATCTCATTCCAATTGAGCAACTAATTGAACTAAGAGACTCTAGTAAACTCTTAATTATTCTGTACAGCCCCATTGTGACTGTTAATGAAAATCACATTTTGTTTAAATATTATGCATAAGTGTACATTATCTCTGCTTCTGTTCCTGGTGGGAATTTAGAATACATAAAGAATCACACAGCAGAAAAAGCAGGTAAAGTACGAGTAAAATGATTTTAACTGCTACCACTTTTCACAGCATATCCCCAAAAATGTTAACCATGATTTAAAATATTTAGTCCTTCTGATTTTTTTTATAAGTTGCTTAATTTCTTGGTGAAAATGTTAATTTTACATTTTTTTCCCCAATCTTGGATAAAATGTTACAAGTCAGTGAAGCCTTACAAATGGACGTGTCTAAGGTGAACGTTGCAGAGAGTAGGAGTCATTGAAATACCTGAATCTGTTATTTCAAAGAATTGTTGACTGATATTTTCGGGCTTTAGTGCTGATCAATTTGTTCATGAAAAGAAGTTTTATGAATGATTGCTTATCTCACTGCAGCCTAATCTCATTCAGGTGACTGGGGTGTTAAAACTGATCCCGGCCTTTACTCCAGTTTCTTATTACGTCTTGAAAGCCAACCATACACAAATATTGCATAATGAAGGACTTCAACATCTTGCATTGACTGTTTACTCATTGTGGTTCATGCTTTTGATATATTTCTCAGCTTTATTATTGTCTAATTTTTTTTAGATTTATTTAATTTTTCTCTTTTGTTTTTGTTGTGTTTTTATACTATCATTGTTGTGTTTTTTTGAAAGGCTATTGTGCACCTGCCTTAATTCTTCACAGGTGTCATGATATTTAAGAAGCAAGGGCTGTCAAGCTGCCAACTGGCATGATGGATGGCACAGTCTCTGTTCTGTCAGCAGATAAACTGGGAGATGCACATAAAAAAACCAAAACAAAGAAAAAGCAAAACAAAACCAAAGACAATAATCGTGGTCAAGAGAACAAGAGAATCAAAACCAAAAGTACATGCGAGAAAAGAGCACAAAGGTAAACTTTGAATATTTCAGGGGTTTGGTATCCACAGATCAGCTAAGGATTGGCACTCATGTCCATCCTTTTATTCAGTTGCTTTGATTACACGTGGGTCGTGACCTCGGAGGCCACGCCCCTAGCAACACTGAAAGTGAACCTAACAACAGAAGTAAACAGTGGCAGCCTTTGAGGACCCAAAAGCTTACCAAATCACAACATTCTCCTGTCATTAGTTAGCCTTATTGTGTTACTGTGTTCAAAATTAAAACAATATCCTCAATAAACAAACAATACTATAATATTATTACCCCATTTAGTTTGTAGCATTGGCTGTGCAAAATTTGTAATTTCATGTTTTGATGGGGAATGGAGCAAGTTTCTGATAGAATGACCACCTATGGAGACCAAATTAAATAAACTTATCACATCTGTATCAAATAAACTAATTATACTAAGGGTTAGACGGTCAGAATGGAAATGAAAAAAACGCTGGGTTTACGTGACCAGAAGCCCTCCGAGGCTCTGCTGAGCTTTCTATCGTACATCAGGAAACAAAACAAGAATAAACATAAGAGTCTTCCATTGCAGATGTCAACAAGACTGAAACCTCAGTATTATTCATCCTTTCATCAGCCTCAAGGAATTTAATGTAAAAAGAAGGTGGCCGTGGGCTGCCACTGGATACTGAGAAGAGAAAAACAAAAAGTCAAACAATTAGATTCGTCACAAAATTTAACAAAAAGCTTTACTTTTCAAGCCTGATTTAAACATCTCTGCCATGCCACCCTGACATATCTCTATAGGCAGATTATTGCACATTTGTTGGAGCACAGAAACCAGAAGCCATCTCGCCACTTCTTTATATGTTTTACTCTTGGTATAGCGAGCAAAGAAGAATGTGAGGATCTAAGGTTGTGGTTGAGAATGTAAAAGGGCAAATATTTCAAGGTGCATGAAGGTACAAGATTATTCAAGCCCTTGTAAATAATCAGCAGTATTTTAAAAATAATTCTGAAAGACACATTTAGCCAGTCTGAAGATGCTAATACCGGTGCAATGTCAATTTATTCCCCTATTGGTTATGATTCTTGCACCTAGAGATAAAAACTTGCTTAAAATAAATATGTAACAATTATTGTAAGTCTGGCATGTTAATTGTGTTCCTAAATGTAAAACAATGAGTCAATTTGCTGCAGCTACCCATTGTTTTCAGTCTAAGACAATACTAAGTGGGCCAGAATCCCTGCAGACAACACACTTCATCTACATGACAATTGATATCCATCCATCCGCTCAATTTTTATTTAACCTGCTTAGTCCTTAACTAGCTGTGCTATTCATCTAAGATGGGTTGTAATCTAAGTAATCAACTGTAGACTTCTGCATATTCAGCGTTAAAATTTTCAGTGCATTGTCTATTGGAATGTATATAGTAGTGCATGTCATAACAAAATGCATTGCATCTTTCTTTCCAACAGATGATGCATCACAAACAATGGTGTGGCTTTTATGAACCCCATACCAAAAAGCATATAACAGAGAGATAGCAACCAGACAGCCATGCAGATGCACAGACAGTTGTCTGTTTATGTAAGTGTACTATATAAGCTGATTTCTGTCTGTCCTGAAGTTAATCTTTGTTGGATGTATTCAGCATTAATATTTGCAGTGCTCCATCTATACGAATGTATGTATTAATGCATTTAGTAGTAAAATACATTGCATTTTTCATTCCAACAGATGGCACATCACAAACTATACCTCTGCTTTCCAAAATTCCATGCCAAATTGCATATAACTGAGACACAGCAACCAGATGGACACACAGATACCCAGACATTTGTCCTTTTATTTTGGTGAATAAGCTAATTTCTGTCTGTCTGGCAGCTACTGTTTGCAGCTTTTATTGGAATGTATTTTTAAGGCATGTAGTAATAAAATGCATTGTTCATTTAAACAGATAATATATCATAAACATTAGTACTGCTGTTACGAATCCAATACCAAATTGCATATATCAGAGATATATAAAGATATATCTTTCTTGCACCCCCCTGAAATGCCATCTCACACACCCTGGGGCAGTGGGCACGGCAGTCTGGGAACCACTATTGTATGAGATTTAACTGTAGACTTTAGGTGAATCACTTAAAGACCACTCAAGTGTTGTCTTGGCCTTATGCTTCTTGTCATTTTCTTGATGAAATGTGAGATGTCACCCCAGTTTGAGGCTGCATGCACTCTGGAGCAGGTTTTCTTCAAGGACTTCGCCATATTTGGCTGCATTCATTCTTCTCTCAGTTGAGACCAGTCTCCCCATTTTGTCTTCTGAGAGATTCTGTTAACATCATGTTTTATCGTAGGGTTGGTATCAGGCAGGTGATGAGCAGTACTTGGCATTCGCCAGACATAGTGCTCAGAGTTCTGCATAAAGAGTTCAATTTTTCTGTCATCAGACAAGAGACGTCTTTTTACTCATGATCTCAAAGAGTTCTTTAAACTGTTGTGTACTTTTTAATCAAGGGTGCATTCTGTCTAGCTATGAATTCCTGATTGATGTAGTGTTGCTGATGTGGTTGTCCCTCCAACAGGTTCTCCCACCTCTGCTATTAATTTATAGGTCACCTTCCTGATCAATACCCTTCCTGCTTGGTTATGTGAATCTATCTATCTATCTGTTCAATTTGGCTGGACAGCCATCTCTGGGAAGTCCCCTGGTGATTCCAAACTTCTTTCATTTCACAATTATTGTGACCACTTTGCTCCAGAGAATACACAAAGCTTTAGAAATTATTTTATCGCCTTGTCCTGATCTGTTCCTCACCACAGTTTGATCTATGTACTGACCTGTAGAGAGTTCCTTGACTTCATGGCTTGGTTTTCATCCCAACATACAGTGTGTTGCAGAACCTTCGATACACAGGTGTGTGCCTTTCTAAACGACGTCCAATCATTTCAGTTGGCCACAGGTGGACTTCAACCAAGTTCTAGACACATCTCAAGGAGAATTAAAGAAAACAAGATGCATCTGACCACAATTTGGAGTGCCACAGCAAAAGGTTTGAATACGTCTATGAATGAGAGATTTCAGTTTTTGCAGACCTTTCTGAAAACATTTTCACTTTTTCATTATGGGTTATTAAGTGTAGATTGATGGGAAAAAATGGCAAATTCATCCATTTAAAATTAAAAATCTCAACTACAATAGCAGTTGAAAAACCTTTCCTCTATCTCCAAAGAAGGTGGTCATGGAGACCAGATGAGAATGCAGAACGTTTCTTTATACACGTCATGCATAAATGTCTCTGTCTGAGGACTCAGCAATCAGTATTCAATTCATTTGCTTTTATTACTTTTCTGTACCATTACTTCATCACATACATCACATCGACTGACTCTTAATATGCAGAACTTTATCATTCCATCCAATCAACTAGTGCCACCAGTATTTTCTGACTCCTGTCGACTCTCCCATGTATCTGAATGCTGCCTTGTTGATGGGGGTGTTCTGCGAATTGTCCTATTAATCTTAGTGTCCCTTCATCTTGGGGTGTTTGGGCTTTCCAGTTAGTTTATCCTCAGTTTCCAGAGGGGCGTTTGTTACTCATTTACCTCATTCTAACCTTGGAAAATCAAGTTACTGGTTCTCCTAAGATGAGGCAGATCTCACGTGCTCAGGCTTTAAACTACGTTTAGTTAACCCTTGAGTTACCTCCAGTCCTGTTGCTTATGTTTTAATAATTCATTGTTACAACTTCATGTAAGTGTACACTGTAATAATTTGTAAATGATTTATATATATATATATATATATATATATATATATATATATATATATATATATATATTCATGGCATTCGTAGTCTGAATCACAATCTGATTGTATGGGTGGTTACCTACCAGGTAACGCTTCTGGTTGGTCTGCAAGCCGGCAAACATCCGCCATGGTGCTCTCTTTCAGTTGCGAGAAGCAGATCATAGAATGTTTCAAAGTTTTACTGTCAAATAATGCAAAGACTACACGACACGTGTATCGCCCTGATTCTGGGCTCATCAGGCGTACACACTCACTGCACCCCCCTCTCGGGGAATCGAACCTCGGACGTCAGCGTTAGAGGCAAAGCCTCTTACGTTGCGCCATGGCGTGTGGTTCGTTTATTTGACAGCATGTAGATCGGGGTAATTATATTCATGGCATTCGTACTCTGAATCACAATCTGATTGTATGGGTGGTTACCTACCAGGTAACGCTTGTGGTTGGTCTGCAAGCTGGCAAACATCTGCCACGGTGCCCTCTTTCAGTTGCGAGAAGCAGATCATAGAATGTTGCAAAGTTTTACCACCCATACAATCAGATTGTGATTCATCCCCCATATTCATCTGATTTAGCACCGTGCAACTTTTATCTTTTCCCAAAAGTTAAATCAGTACTTAAAGGGACACGTTTTGAGACAGCTGATGCTGTAAAGAAGACGGAAGATGTGTTAAAACAGCTGACAGAAATTGATTTGCTCCATGCTTTTGACCAGTGGAAAACAAGACTGCAGCAATGTATTAGTGCAAATGACGAGTATATTGAAGGGGACAAGCATTAAATTTGTAATACATATAAATAAAGGTGAGTTATTTAATCAGTCTTGTTATTTAATAGACACACCTCGTGTATATATATATATATATATATATATATATAAATTAAATAAAGTGTACATATATACAATAAAGTGTTCAATAAAGTCGATTAGAGATGCAGTAAAAAAATAGGCAGACGGACATCAAGTGACCATTCAGCATACTGTTGAAATCCGAGACAAGCAGGCGGTCATTTTGCAAATACTTAAAACAAAGGTGCTTGGTAGTCTGAGAGGTTTTTTTTTGTGTTGTGCTTGTAAACTAAATTGATATCATCATGGCAATGGCATTAAAATAAAGATCAGAAGTGAATAAAAAAAACGCTGGTGTCTGTGTGTCAGAAGGGGACCTTGTTTTTCGATTTCCTGGATAATCCAGTTACTGATTGTGTCAGGGTTGTCTGTGTAGGTATTTGCTGTCTTGCAAAGGAGTCACCGCTTTGAAGTCTGGCTGGTTGAGTATACAAACAATGCCAAGTTGTGATAAAAGAACTGCTGCTTCCTTGGAGGATGTCTGTATTTACCTGAAATTAACATGTTTGACAATATTGGTTTCTAATCAGCAGATCTGTACTCATTAATGGTTGGTAACAATACATTTTGTTAACTTGTGTTTTCATTAATTGTTAAACTCAGGAAATTTAGATGTGCCATTGATTAAACTGATTGTCCAGGACTGACAAAAGCAGGGACTGAAGGAGATTTAAACTCCTGGGCAGCAGAAGGCAGGGGGAACAGTCCACTGAGAACGCTGCCAAGATACTCGGACAGAGCACAGGGGCTCATAGGCAGACGAGGGTACCTGGCTGGCACGACGTGAGGCACAAGGACGGCAACACTTACTTCCAGGGAGGAAGAGACAGCTCCACAAGGAGACACCAGTTGTGGGTCCAGCAAGAGAGGGAAGCCGCATGAGAGGACCAAGCAAATCTGGCAGACGAGAAATGAGGCGTGCCTAGGTCACAGCAACACAAGGAGCCCAGAGTGGAAAAAAAAGGAACGACGAAGTGACACTGACAGGGATTCAACGGTTTGACAAAACTTCTGTTGGGAAACAAGTGTCCGGGGAACAGAGTGCATCCGTGGACAGTTGAACGATTAAGTGTTGGGGTCACACAGTTCGCAAACTGGACTCTGCACCACTAAAGGTTGTATCCTCCGATTCTTGCTTTTAACAAACTTTTAGAGTGTGGACTGTATATGTTCCTTTTAAAAAAGGAAATTAATTCCTGATATGTTTAGATTTTACTATGTTCGTTTATCTTTTTAATGTACCTTATATTGTCTTGTGTAATAGAACTTACTGTTGTTTTTTTCTGAAATTACTGTTGTGTCTTTCATTGTGTGTTTACTCACAGCCCAATTTAAAGAAACCTGTGTGCTATTATTGGTAAACTTCAGGTGTTCCCAGTCTCTTAATAAAACTGGGTGGCGTAGTCAGATATTTAAATGGTGTCTAAGTTAGATTACCTGTAAGTGTGACCAGACACCTGTCACATGTGGCCATCAGTGGTCAATGCTCTGTGCTCAGTCCCCAATGCTTCTTAATGATGGCAATGTTAGAAAAAGGCATTTGTCAAGCTGCACATCTTTAAAAAACAAAAAAATCGGTTTTGGTTTGAAAATAAAAATAATGTATGAATAAATAATAAAGGCATGGGGGCTGGATTAAGCACAGTGAATATCTTATTGCCGTCCACAAATTAGGTGCTTAAGAATTTGCTGGCACGCAAATAAAGCAGAATGATTTTGTGGAATATGACTTCTGATTTTTGTTTCATTATCTTTGTAAAATAGCTACATGATAGTACATTTGATAACCAATTCCATAATGTAATAAGCAATTTTCTGCATGGGTAGACACACAAAGTGCGCAATTACTGTGGCACTATACAATTAGTCTGGCGTGTTCATTTAGTGACCCCCAGGACTTTTACACCATGAAGAGAAATGCTTCTGTGAATTTCTTTGAAAATCAAACCTAAGCTACAAGATGGCTTTATACATATAGAAGTTCTGTTACATTGGCAATATGAGAAAGAACATATCCTGCCATTTAGAAAAAGAATTTCCATGAATAAAAATTTCAGTTACATTACAGATTTTTTTATGATAATTCACTGCTTTGAAACTAGAAGAAAAAATTGAAATAATCTGAGTGACAGGTGTTCTTTTTTACTCTTTTAGAATTAAAATGTCTTATTTTCAGAGTTATTTAGCCATCTACATTGCTGTTATATATCCTTTTATAAACCATTAAATTTAATGTAAATGGTTCAAAGGCTCATCACAAGTTAGAAAACAGACCCTCCTGTATTAGAATCTTTAAAAAAAAGGGGGCAGCAGCCGCCAGTCTGACCACCGTGAGAATGTTACAGTCAGCTTGGTGTCAAGCACTTCAATATTTAGGCACCCAGAAACGTAGTAGTTGGCAGAACATTTGTTGACGCTAGCTCATAATTGGCAATTGTATTGTTCAGAATGGCAAGCTTGGATACACAGAAGTGCAAGATACCAGGGTATGCAGTGTCATAAAGTATCTAGTGATGAGTGAACCTCGGCAACTCCACACTGCCTTCAGTTCAGTGAAATTGCAGAAATGTTTGAGAATGTTACCAAACTCCGCAAAATGCATTGAAGTCACCTGAAATATCTGAATTAGTTTTGTGTGGTTTATAATGGTGCACTGGTCTTTAAAGTGTCCCTGAGGGATAGGGAAGTGTATGTCATGTGTGCTGGTCTGATTATTGTGGACAATAATGTGATCTGAGCTATGTGGCACACGTGCTGACCTCTGCACCACTGTGCCTCCCTGAGATAAGTATATTAGAAGTAAATAGCAGTGGCAACAGGAACAGCAAGCATTCATTCACTAAAGCTCGCCCCCTACTGATTTGTTAGCTGGCACTTGTGCCTTTTGAGCCAAAAATTATTTTTTTTATTGTGATCCTTTTGCCTGCGGTGGGTTGGCACCCTGCCCGGGACTGGTTCCTGCCTTGTGCCCTGTGTTGGCTGGGATTGGCTCCTGCAGAGCCCCGTGACCCTGTGTTTGGATTCAGCGGGTTGGAAAATGGATGGATGGATGGATGATCCTTTTGCTTACTTACTGCTGCTGCTTCCTAGATAAGCACAACACTAAAATACATGGATTCTTCTCGCCTTCTTGTTTGCATCAACTGCACAGCACTTTGAGTATTACTCACATATTACGCACAGGTCAAATACAAGCCCATACAAAAAGACATTACCTTTAAGACAGGAATACACCAGCACATTTACTTCTGTGTGCACACTTTGTTCTGATATACTTGTACATTTTTTGAAAGTGCTTATTTGATATTTGGACTTCAGTCTTCACACATTATACATTTCATGTCAAAATTTTGTCTTTTAGGTATGTGTTCAACATTCCTGTTATCCTACACTTACATAGACAGTAGATCTTTGTGGGCACGGAAAACACACATGAAATGCATGTGTTCCAAATAACGATATATTTTTTAGCCTATACAGACCTAGGTACTACCTCACTTCCTGATAAACAAGGCTTGAGCTGGGAGAGGTTTTTGCCATTTCTGCAGCGGTGGGAGGGATGGGATAGAAGGCTGCTTGCTCCTTGGGCTTATCGACACATTTATAAGACAAAAGACGCTGATGGAGAGTTGAAAGCTGATTTAAGCTGGGCTGGATTTCTGAATTTTTTCATAAGCTTTGGTAATTCTAGTGTTAAATGTATTCGCAAGTTTTCCCCCAAGTAATAGGATCAGCATTTTTTACGGTCTTCCAATCGGTGTTCCAATAGCACCAGGTTTTTTTTACCTAGTAGCTTGTAGTTATCTGTTGTTTTTGGTCATTTTTGTCATTGTTGAATTATTGTTTGTCATGTTATTTCTATTAGATGAATTTATGATTTACGTTTTTTCCCTAGAAATGTGAGTCCATCTCTTTTGTTCTGTGGTTGAGAACTTTAAGAGAAAGTTTAAGAGAGAGAAGAGGATCTCAGTAGTGGTACATTGAGTTTGTTAGGAGGTTTTGTTTCTGATTTCTAGTTTATGGACTGTTTTGCTTCTGGTATTGAAGTTTGTAAGTGAATAGTGTTTTATGACTTGTTGACCTAGGCATTTTTCGGTCCTTTTTGAATATTTTGCTTTATTTTCCTATTTTTTTTATTAATAATGCTTTGTTTTCAGTGATTGCTCATTTTGACTTATCTCTTCAAACCATCTCATGTGTGAAACATTTTGCTAAAGCTTGGGACTTCTTTGTATTTATCACTTTTTAAAGCTAGTTCCTTATTTTGGTACCTGCTAGGCCAAAACCAGCAGTTAGGATTTTGGGAGTGGATGTATGTAGAGTGAGCCTCTTTTGACCAGACCAGAGATCATATCACAACAGTCCCCTGATATCCACCACAGACACCTGATGGCAAAATAAGTAAAATATTTTACATCCTGCATAGATTTTCATGAATCGCAGGGAGGCATTGTGGTACACAGAACAAAGCAGTTTGTACAAGGAGAATTAGCTAAGGAAAAGACTAAGCATCAGTACCAGTTATTACTATAAGGTTGTTAGTGCTGTAATTGGGTGACACATATAGTGAAAAGAGTTAAAGGCCTCCCAAAACACCAGAAAACTAAAATACTATGCCAATGCCTTTGCTGGCCTGCTTTTTTGGCCTCACCTCAGGTAGCTTGACCACAAACTCCATAGGCAGGATTTCAGCCTGAATATGACTAAAATGACAAACTAGCTTTTAAAGGATAAAAAAATGAAATGTTCAAAATGCACAAAAATGCTCCTAAAGAGAAAGAGAGAGAGAGAGTAAACCATAAATCCTCTGGTTTGAGAGACACAGCAAACAATCTTTATAAATAATTTATTCAATCAATGAGAAGTCAAGTCATAGTGGACTCTACACTATCAACTTCCCGTTAGTGTTCAGAAGTCATTAAGAAGGCTAACAGAATGTCAGGTTATATAGCGCCCTGATGTGTGGAGTACAAATCGCAGGAGGTTCTGCTCAAGCTTTATAACACACTGGTGAGGTCTCATCTGGAGTACTGGGTGCAGTTTGGGTCTCCAGGCTACAAAAATGACATAGCAGCACTAGAGAAGGTCCAGAGAAGAGTGACTAGGCTGATTCCAGGACTACAGGGGATGAGTTATGAGGAAAGATTAAAAGTGCTGAGTCTTTACAGTTTAAGCATAAGAAGATTAAGAGGAAATGTGATTGAAGTGTTTAAAATGATGAAGGGAATTAGTCCAGTGGATTGAGACTGTTACTTTAAAATGAGTTCATCAATAACATGGGGATCAAGTAGGAGAGGGTAAATTTCACACAAACGTTATGACGTTTTTCTTTACACAGAGAACCACAGACACTAAGTGACCAAGTAGTGTGGTAGACAGTAGGACTTTCAAAACCCGAGTTGATGTTTTTTTAGAAGATTTAAATGGAAAGGACTTTGTTGGGCTGAATGGCCTGTTCTGATCTAGATTGTTCTAATGTTCTTAAAAAAATGACACCTTTTATTAGCTAACTGAACAGATTACAATATGCAGGCTTTCAAGGCATATTAGGCTCCTTCTTCAGGCAACTTGTAATCAATTATATAATCAAAAAGAAAAAACAAAAATAAAGCAAACAGTGGAAAAGGGAAAAAAATTAGGCAAAAGGCGCTTATCTACAAGGCAACCCATGAGTATCAAGTCAAATCTTTTATCTAATACTTAGAAACCAAAGACAAATCAAAGGTAATCATAAACCTAGAAAAATCTAAAGAAATGCACTCCACCACAATCAATTAACTCATAATGGACCAACATCCCAACCTTAAGGGAAAAAGGCGGTCTATCTTCAGGGACATCAGTGTGAGCCCACCTTTTGGAGTTCCACCCACAGAAAACAATGAAAATTGGCAAACAGCATAAATATTCAACACAAAAGTACTAAATAATAAATAAACATTAATAAAAAATCCACATTAACAAGACGTACGTCAACTAATGTAAACATTAAGGTCAGTTGTAAAGAACTGGAGAAATGTGTGATCTCAGGCTAAGAATGAGTTGAGCTTCATCTGATTTTCTTGAAAAAGTGTCTTTAAAGTCCTGTGAAAGAACACAAGCAGAAAGATCAGTGAGGCTGTGATCAAGGTATGTAAAGTGAGCTACATTTGGTTTTGTGTGATCTTTGATTTTAACGGCAAGCCATCTCCCTGTTTCATCAATATAGATCGCTGGGCACTTCCCACGAGAAATGCAGTAAATGAGATATTTAGACTGGCAGGCCTGTTCTTTAATTTCAAATTTATCAGAGGGAGCAGATACAAGGGAATTATTGGTGACATATTTGTAAGTGACACAGTGGCTCCTGTTGCAGCTCAAAGTGCCTGGTTAAGTTTACATATGTTAGGCGGTCAAAGGAAGGAGATCAAGTGAAGGTTACGAAAACAGCTTCCTGTGTATGGATTAGTCTGCAGAATGGGGATTTTTTTTTGATTACTTGCTGATGAGAGAGATTGAGTGTTTGGGTGGAATGGGGGGTGGCTAGCAGGATGCAGGTTTCATTGTTGGGGTTCCTCTTAGAATAGATGTTGCAAGGTTTACTTTTGGCTTGACCACAACATGAGAAGGGCATCCTCTAACAATGAAGAATCTCCAACATCACCAAAGACAACCTCCTCATCAATGCAGAGGTGGCAGAGTATTAGAAACTGCGAAAGCGCTAGAGAGTTTTTAGTATGCCAGAGATGGAACGAGTTGTAGAGATGGTAAATTTCAAGTAATTAGTCTTGTAATAGACAGAGGTTTTAAGTTCTGGAAAGGTGATAGAAATACTGATGTCCAAAAATGGTAGAGTTGAGGTTGAAATGCTGACTATAAACCTGAGTAATGAACAGAAACTTATAAAATCATTTAATGAATTTCTGTAGCTGGTTTCTGGAGCAGCATCAACACGATTGTTGAAATATCGTCTGTACAGGTCTGGTACAAATCCTAGGTAGTTAGAAAAGAAACGCTCTTCCACCCAGCAGACACAGACATTGACATACTGTAGCTAGGTCCCGTTCTAATACCCATTGCAATGACACTGACCTGGTGAAAAAAATTGTTAATAAAAGAGAAGGCATTGAGGGTAAGACCCTGTTCTGCCAGTCTGATGGCAGTGCTCATGGGAGGATCCTGATTTCGATGTCTGTTGAATGCCTGTCTAAGGGCAATGAGACCTTCATCATGTACTCTCTGTCTATAGAGAGGTGGCGTATTCCATAAAGATAAAACAGTTGGGACTGTGAAACCTAAAGCTGTCAAACAACTGGAGAGCATGGTTCATATTGTTTAAATTTGAAGGGGGAACTTCAAACAGTAACAATCTGGGTTGGCTCCACTCTCTCTGTAGCATCGGAGAGTATATTGAACCTAAACCGTCGATAGTCGTAGACGGAGATGAGCCGGGCAAATGAGCACACACACATACAGCAAGGAGTAGGTGTAAAGGTGTTGGTGCTTTTATTAACAAATCCAATGCAAAAACACAAAGTTCAATTTAGTGCAGTGTATCAAATCATCTTCTGTTTTAAATAAATAAATAATCTGTGGAGGTTAAAAATAGTTCAAGTAAATAATCCAGTAAAAACGGGCGTAAAATCCAGAGACAGTTCATGAAAACTATGAGCCCCAATATTTCCCTCTGAAACATGGCGTCTCCTCCTCTTGTCTTGTCTGGACCTCACAGTAAGAGGAGATGCCCACCGACAGGTGTAGTCTAACTTTAAGTCCAGGCTCAGGTCCCCATTACCAGGTCTGTAGCAACCATCAGGCACCACACCAAGCTGCACACCCATCTCCCACCTCCAGTCCCTCGGCGTCAATGGGAGACACTGCAAAATGGGCCGCTCCTACTCCCTAGCATCATTCTATAGGAGTGCCCCTTCATCAACCCCAGGCTCCTCTCATGACCATCTGCCTTTTGTTCCTTTTCCACAAGGCTTTCACTCTCTCAATCCTTCTCTCGATCATTCTCTCATTTTAACCTCTGTTCTCTCCTTCTGTTTTTCTTCCTTCTTTCTGTCATTCATATTTCTATTTTGTGTCTTCTTTTTACTTTTCCCGTGTCATTGGGTCTGAGGTGCGAACGAGGCACCTGACTGATCTACCCGCCTCCACATGTGTATGCGTGATAAGCCAATCATCCCAATCGACCCCAGAGTGAAGTATCCTCATGCACACCCACCCTGTTTGGAGCTGTTTCCTTTTAGGGGGCGATATAGCTCCCTAGTTGGAATAAGTTCTTTTGAAATTGAGGTGTTTTAAGTAACCGAAAAATATATAGATATGATATAAAAGGCAATATCCCTCCCATAGTGATATGGCGGTAAAAATCACATAAGAGAAAATAACTTAGCTTTAAAGCATTACAGCCTATGGCAAATTTTATCAAGGTGGGATCTTGATCTATACAGTCTGCCATCTTTTGTCGCTGCGCTGAAAGGATTTTCAGGACGGATGATATAATCTTCCGTCCATTGGCTTTGAAGTGTTTGGCAGCAGCCCAAGACTTATATAATGTCTTCTCCACGTGTAGGCCCTTTCTTGGTTTCCAAACAAGGAATGGAAAGGATTCAATTTCATCTCTAACATACAGGACTAGTACAATGCCTATTTTCGCAGTTGTCCCCTTCATTTTCCAAATGCCAGACTAGTAGTTTCTAAATGCTGACAGCCCCTGTGTGTTAACTTTGGCCTACACATGTGAGTGAATTTATAATAATTTCTTGTACAGAGCACAGTGATATTAAACTTACATTCTTGTCACAGGTGCCCACACATTCCCTGCCTCGATTACTTATTTGAAAGTCTCTCCTACGTCACTGACCACTCATCACAACACTTCATTGACGGAGACCTGATATGTACCATTTCCACCTTCAAAACATAATGATGAAATAATAGCATCATATTTCATTAGATCAATATTTCTTGAAAAGATTTTTACATTAAAAGCTTTTCCCTTGTGATGGACCATTTCTGTGAAACACAGTGGCAGATGGATAGGAGATGTGAAATTTTCTGTACAGATAAAAGTAACCTGTATGGAGGCGTATGACCTGAGATGGACTGGCATCACATCTAGGATTGATTCCTCACTTCTTTTCGAAATGAGTATTTACTAAAGAGTTGCATCTCCTCACAGACTCTCTGAAGAAAGCTCCAGTACATAAAGTCCAGCTGTCCACTTATATTTATAGTAAATATTTGTGCATTCATATGCAGTTATGGCAATGATGTATTTTTTGCTGTGTGTGTTATTCGGTTATTATTTTAAGTATAATTTTTGTAAGACAGAGCTTCCACATAGTGTGACCTAAAGGGATTGTTGTAGCACCTCAAACCACAAAACAGAACCAAATAGACACAAGTCCCAAGTTCAAATAGAAGGTTTATTACAACTAAGTACCTTACAAAGGCGTCTCAAAATATTCTTTCTCTTCTCTCTTGTTCCTTCCTCCACTTCTTCCAGATGAGCTTTGTCTGTCCTCCATTCCTGTCTCCAATGAAGCAATGTGGCTCCTTTTATTTGTGACCCGGGAGTACTTCAGAAGGAAGTTCAACAAAATAGGGATTAAGCATGCCTGCTGGTGACACCCATGGAACCCAACAGGGCTGCTCCACAGAACTACAATTCCCAGCATACCCTGCAGGTGTCCCAGTTGGTACTGAAGTCTAGGGATGTTGCCCTCTAGCATATTGGAGAAGTAAGGTTCCTTTCCTTGTCTTTCCTTTATGCTGGCCTCCCAAGTGGATAAGGCTTTTTCAGTCCATTCCAACCAGAATGCCAGCATATCTACTTCCACACGGGCATCTTCTACCAGCCTCCTAGTCCAGGTACAGCTTTCCTCATCATACTTCTTCTTCTTTATTCAATTGGTTGGCATCCCAACCAGGTAAAGCACGTGACTCATTCAATGCGCAGTATCCATCACAATAGAAAAAGTAATAAATAAAAATGAACAGAACTGAAAAATCTCAGGCGGCACATTATGTAATTAGAAGGCCGCTTGGGAATTAGAAGCATAGATGTGAAAGCAGAATTTTATATTGAATTATTCAGTTTTGTTTGTTAATGTTTTAAAGCAGACAATCTCAACATATCAAGGCCATATTATACAGTGCTGGCAAATGTTTGTTTGCATCAAGATGAATTGTATTTGCCAAATTACCAGATTGTTTTAATGCACTGGCAGCTAAAAATTGTTGCGAGACACAAGAAATTTGTAACAATTATTCTGAAAATTCAGATGTTTCATTTTAATTATTAAAAAATTGGCAGCTTCATGACAAATAAACCTTTGTTCATTCATTATGGTTTTGTTTTTTTATTGCTAATGTTCTGCATTTATTCTTTGGCTGAAATTATCAAGTCTATGCCCAGATTGTCTGAAGGCTATGTTCTGCCCAGGCATAAAAGCAATTAATTAACCTACATGTTTTATTAATTAAAAATTTGCAGTTTCTATTGAGAGCAAAACACATTATATAAACAAAATTATAAATTAAAAGTTTTTACATTAGTACATTTAATATACTGTATATTCATATACATATAATACAGCAGATCCCCGTGAAGACGTGGTACAGGGTTCGCGGCCTCAGTTATTGGCGGATTTTTCCTTAGAACCTAACTATTAATTGTTAGCAGAAAGCGCAAATATCCTCCGCAATTATTTATGGCTTTTTTTGTGGCAATACTGTACTGTAGAGAGAACAGAAAGCAACCGCTTAGGGAAACGCAGTTTGGGATGGTGAAAGTAGCCAATCCGAGAGCGTTATTCATTTCTCCTAGCTGCTGATTGACTGCTGCCCTCTGATGCGTTTCCAGCTGAGTGTCTTCGTGTTTTCCATTTTGTTCTTTTTAAACACACAAGATGCCTTCGAAACGCCCCGCACCTTCTAAGGCTTCTGGCACTGAGCCTAAGCACCAGAAGAAGTTTAAAACACTCCAGGAGAAGGTTGAACTACTGGACTTGCTCCGGGAACTAAAAAATTATGCTGCAGTAATGCGCCATTATGGCATTAATGAAAGCACCGTTCGCTACATAAAGAAGAACGAGGCATTGATCAGGAGTACTGTATCTGTAAGTTTCTGTGATAGTGCCAAGAAGGTTAACGACCATAAGGAATAAAAATATCATCAGGATGGAACCTGCCTTGGCATTGTGGATCACCGACTGCAGGAAGAAGAACATCCCCTTGGATGGTAACATCATCCGTGAGAAAGCACAGAAATTGTACCAGCAGTTCGCTACAGGAGACAATGTAGAAGGTACCGAAAAACCGCAACCAGGACCATCAACAGCACCGGAGCCTGAAGATTTTCAAGCCAGTAAGGGATGGTTTGATCATTTTCAGAAATGATTTAATATTAAAAGCATCTCTCTACATGGAGAGGCAGTGTCAGCTGACAAAGAAGCTGTGGAGAAGTACCCCAAGACATTTAGGCACATCATAGAGGAGAAGGGATACAAGACCGAACAAGTTTTTAACATGGATGAGACTGGCTCGTTCTGGAAGAAGATGCTGTCCATAACTTACATCATGAAGGACAAAGCCAAAGCTCCAGGGTTCAAGGCACAGAAGGACAGAGTGACACTTATTATGTGTGGCAGTGCTGCTGGTTACATGATGAAACCTGGCCTCATCTACAAATAAGCAAACCCTAGGGCCCACAAAAATAAAAATATGCTGCCTGTCTACTGGATGCACAACCCTAAAGCCTGGATTACCAAAATCCTTACTTCAAACTGGTTTCACCAGTGCTTCATCCCTCAAGCCAAGGAATACCTCCACGACTTAGGCATGGACTTCAAGGTGTTGCTTATTATGGATAATGCTGGCAGCCACCCTTTGGATTTGTATTACGAAGGAGTTCAGACTGAGTTCCTCCCTACTAACTTATGGATCAAGGCGAGATCCATGCCTTCAAGGCTCTTTATACTCGGATTTCTCTCCAATACCTTGCGGATGCAATGGACGTGGACAAGAATTTTACATTAAAGGGTTACTGGCATAACTTTACAATCGCAACGTGCCTGTCAGTCATCCAAGCTGCTCTTAAGGAGATGAAAAAGGAAACCCTCAACGCCTGCTGGAAGAAGCTGTGGCCAGAGTGTGTCCATAACAACCAGGGCTTATCACCTGAAAAAATTCAGAATGACACTGTCAATAAGGCCATGAGACTGGCAAAGATACTGGGTGGCGAAGGTTTTGACGACATCAATCAAGATGAGTTCAACAATCTTATCGATGCCCACTCTGAACCCCTGATGGACGAGGATTTGTTGGAGTTAACAAAGTCTGCCAGCAAAGAGGAGGAGGAAGAGACAGATCCAGTGCAAGAGGAGGAGGAGCAGGGCCTGACATCGGAACGTCTGTCCCACATTATTCGGACATCGAAGGAGTTACAAAGGATGATTAAAGCATGGGATCCCTATATGGTTCGGACTATCAAAGTTAATAATGGCATCAATGCTGCCATTCAGACATATAAAAAGCTCCTTGCCACCATGAAGAAACAACGACAGAAACTTCCCATCACAATGTACCTGAAACCTATAAAACCAGCACGAAACACCATACATAGAAGACCCGTCCAAAGATACAACTCCTTCTGAAGCGCCTGAAGAAGAGGTGCCATCCGAGGAGCTGTAAATCCTCTGCATTTTACTGCACAGCTACTTCATCATCATCATCAATATCATTCATCATTGGTGAGTACCCGTACATTTTATTGTATTTTAATTAAATTAAATTATTACTTATTTACTCTACTTATAACAAAGAAAATGACAGCACATACCAAAGAAAACATGCTTGCATGAATTACAGTACGTATAGCGGTAACATCGGTATTTTACATTCTAGCACTGCGGGAGACGTAGCAGGACAGTACTGCACAGTAGACGGGTTTATCTTTACATTCTTTTTTTAGGTAATGTATTAAGCTGAGTTTGCAATGAAATTAAAGTGCTTTGGGGGCATATTTAGGGTTTAAACAATAAAAATAGGCATTTAAAAGGCATTTTTTTAACCACATCCAAAAGTCGCAGTTTTTCACAATTTGCAGGTGCTCTAGGAACGTAACCCCCACAAATTTTGGGGGTGTACTGTATATATATATATATATATATATATATACACATATATATATATATGTATATATATATAGGACAAACATCAAAAAGAATCGCAACACATATACAGGAACATCGCAACGCCGTCAGAAGGAAGGACTCATGATCACTGATCTATACGCATACAAAATCAACTGGACATACATTTAACTGGGACAATGTACAAGTAAGATTTAAGGCCAGTACTAAAAGTGCCAGAGAGCTGGCTGAATCTTGGCTATCAAACGAGAACGCCATTAACAGACAATTGGTCATAAACCCAGCATATACAAACTTAAGAAGAACATGTTCATAATAAATACAATTTACGACCAGTACTCCTCCCAATCCCCACCTCATTACCCCCTCACCACTCACATACTGACCTAAGACCACCCCCCCACCACTTAATTTTGCTATATATTGCCTTTATTTCTTGCATGTCTAAGCATTACCCTCTGATGACGGCTCCTGGCAGGGGCTGAAAGCTCAGGAATAAAAACTACTTTATGATACGTGATTCATTTTCTCCCTTTGTGGATCTCCAGCTGCAAATATGCAAACCGTATCACAGACCTTCGCTTCCATAAACAGTGTATATATTTACTGTGCGGATATTTTAAATAAAATATTTTATATTTTTAATGACAGAATGGATGCGAAATTGGTGGTGTTGATTCATTATGTATCCAACAGGGGGCACTAGCACCTTAAGAATTCACTTCTTTGAAATGTAGAGGTAAAGTAAAGGTCCTGCCACATTGCACAACTTTTCCAGTGATTTTCAGTCGTATCCGTATTTACTTAATCTTAACAAGTCAAGGGCAGTTGCAGCACACTGTCATAACTACCAGTCCCTGTCTTAAGTCACAGTCGTGGGCTGTTTGTTCATAAGTGTTTTACATACCACAATAGAATGGAAAAAAGAGAAAGAATGACAGAGATTGGAGCTGAACTCGCCCTACCTCAAAAGAATTTGTGTGCTACTGACATCAAGCAGCAGGTTTTTGGCGTCTAAGGGGTGCACTCACGATACATTGGAAATATGAAGTTGTGCTGGAAAGTCATCATGCACTTGTCTCCTATAGAGTCTAGCTGCAAATTTCTTAAGCCCTTATTTGACATGCCCAACAACTGATAGTCTTGTAAATTGACATACTCTAGCAACAAGATATCATCAAATACGACATCCCTGGTGTGAAAAGATCAGACTCGACACACTTAAAAGAGTTTGGGGCAGCCACCCGTATATTATCCCTGGCTGCAATGGGTTAATTTTTGAGACAAGCGTCTTGGTTGGAGTACAGACATGAACTGCCGAAGGTTTGAAAAGATGGCGGTTTTAAGTGATTAAACAGGAAGTGACGTAGGGGAGCCAGAAGTGGACTTCTTTTGATGCTATTCTATGCACCAGAACCATAAGTGACATCATCCTAGGTGCCGCAACCGGAAGTGGTGTCATCCTAGGCATCGGAATCGGAAGTGGCATCTTCAATGTTGGGTCAGACATGTTTTTCCGTGGCTGGTCTGTAGAGATAACAGGAGAAGGTTTAGTGCACCCTGCCACCACCTGGCCTGGTGTGGAATTACCTTTGCTTGGTCCATACAACATCCTCCTACTTGCACGTGCGTGAAACTGGCAACTAGAAATCACAGGGTGTGATCCTTTTCCTAATATGACTTGCTTAGCAATCGATGGTTGTGTAAATTAACATACTCAAGTGACGAGATATCATCAAGTGTAAAATCCCCTTCAACCAGAAATCACGTAACATGACATTGACTTTAAATGCTAGAACTTTTCCCTTATCAATGGATAACAAAAAGTTTAGTGAAACTAGTGAATTTATTTTATTTTTTTTTGTCAAAAGTGAACAAGCTTTATTCAGTACTGAAGTCGTTTTTTTAAAACACTTCACGTGATTTGCATAACCAACACACAGCGTTACCAAACAGGTAATCCCAGTTTCCCAAAATTGACTACAACCACCAAAACAGCTATTCTATATCTCAAAATCGACTCACGCCACCAAAAGATTAACACGTTTCTATTTCAGCAAGACTACTTAGCCACACACAGAATAATGACCTATTACGAATAATATAGATAGATAGATAGATAGATAGATAGATAGATAGATAGATAGATAGATAGATAGATAGATAGATAGATAGATAGATAGATAGATACTTTATTAATCCTAAGGGGAAATTCACATATTATAGTATATAGTATAATAATATCCTCTTTAATAAAACCCCTGTATGCGTCCAGTGTCCATGTGTGTGTGTGTGTCTTCTGGTGAAGTGCGCATGCGCGGGGCACGGTGCGATGCTTCAAAGCAGATGCTTCAAAGGCCGCCTGACGCGTCACACGACAGAGAGGGCGGGACCTATAAAATATCGCGCGGCCGATCCAATCGGATTTTGGTAAATGAGGTAAGACCTAAAACATAAAAGACAAAAAATCCAATCGGGTACTGAGAAGCGGAGACCAGCTTCCCCAAAGAGGTGGGATTAGTGTTTGTTGTTGTGCAACACATTACATCAGTTGCTGGGGAGAATCTGCTGATTGCCCACTGTTGTGACAGAAAATTAAACGCATATTACGGACATCAAAGCCAGTATTACTGTCAGAGAAAATTACAGGCATTTTACGGAAAAATTTCATGAGGTAAAAAAATAGAAATTTTTTGCTAAATATCTTCTTCAGACAATAATAATAATAATAATACATTTTATTTATATAGCGACTTTCCCAGACAAGAAACAGAATGAGGTCAAGGTCCCTTGCCATTTAATAATAGACTGTTCCTACTAATGTTTATGCACTACTGTTCTAGCGCTCGTTATTGTAACGGGCTTAATGTCTAGTAGTATAATAATATAGTATGTATTATCATTGTTTATCAAGTAATTTT
This sequence comes from Erpetoichthys calabaricus, assembly GCF_900747795.2. Lineage (NCBI taxonomy): Eukaryota > Metazoa > Chordata > Cladistia > Polypteriformes > Polypteridae > Erpetoichthys > Erpetoichthys calabaricus. The sequence continues at coordinate 296,236,263 of NC_041397.2, read as the reverse complement.
CATCTTGTGTCAAAAAGAAAACAGTGCATTAGAAAACACAAACATCTTTTCACTCTGTAAAATGTCTAGGAATGAATAAACCATGTTGCGGTTGTTGTGGGACAAAGAGGGTCGTGAATTGATTTTAATTACTTAATCACTGTAGCGGCAGCACCACTCGGGATTGCTCAGGTTTGATGCGGAGCGCACATGTGTCAGCAATAGCAACGATTAGTGTTTGCTGGCACAGAGACAGCATGGCAATGAGGTATGGATTGGTGGTCTGTGCTTAAAAGGGGAGTGGTGTTGGTGCAGGGCAGGATGAATAATGAAAAGAGAGAAAGTAAAGGTGAAGACAGTGAAAATCCAAAAGTGATCACTGGTTCAATACAAAAGGTAAACAATCAAGGATGAGTTGGTGCAGCACTGGCCAGCTGACTAAATTATCAGAGAGCAGGATGAAGAGTTGAAGGAGCTCTGGGAGGTCGATCCAGCAAGAGAACAAGGAAGGTGGAAAATTGGGGGTCCAGACACGACAATGTCCAAGTGAATGAAAGATGGAGCCCCGCTACCGACAGAGGTGGCAGCATCCATGAACCACAAGGGCAGTTTGGGTCTGTGGGTACCAAAGGAGACAGTGGATTGTGGGATGCGTTTGGCTAAGTCTGGGGGACTCCCATGATCATGATGAGGATCAAGAATAGGATTGCTGGAAGACTTCAGGTAGATGGTACCATCCCGTTTGGCTTGTTTTGAGTCTATTTATTGAAAGAGTTTTTTTTGTTAGTATTTATTGGCTTTAGAGTTTAAAACATCTCTGGGGTATTTTATGGTGAAAGCACACGTTTGGGAATTATGCGTTTATTGATCCCTGTTTTCACTGTTTTGAACTTTAACATTCTATGACTTGAATAAACTGTTACAGCTTGTGAACAATTAAGCCTCAAGCGTGTTAACTCAATCGCCCTGGCTCATTCAGAACTTTGGCTGATGCTCCCAACTTAGGCTGTCACAGCAGTATACTTCAGCAACCTTTATTTTGAATAGATGTGCATTTGTAATTTCCCCTTCCAAAAAATTGTTCATCCTATCCTCTGGATTTGGCCACAAGTTCTCATCCACCTCACACGGTGAATTGCAAGTCTCTTTGTTAGCACGCCTAATTCAATCTTGGCAGTGCTCAAGAGAAACATCAGGCATTCATAACATTTGGTCATGTGGATGGTGGTCACACACCTTCCACCTCCATGCAGAAAAGAATTTCGCTGTCATGGTAGGAAACGTGAGGACATCCTAGCGTGTGCTCCAAACCACTCTATGACTTCAGTGGTGTGGTGGAATGTGAAAATATTGCACAACACAACAAAGATTGGAGCATTTATCCTCACTTGCTCCACACTGGTACAAGTATCCCATATTGTTCATCTAGGATTCAGAAGAGGCGCTCAGTGTTTTACAGACCAGTCACTGGCTTAGGCCACAACACACCATCATTCAACATCCACAAACCCTCTCTGGCCTAGGATTTGTGCCATTGCTCTTTGTCCAGTCATATTTCTTCCTCACTGGAGTTGTTTTTACCAAGTTAGACTTCTCCCTCTTTCTGCAACAATTCTTCCTGTATGATGCTGTCTTGTTGGGGTCCATGTTAGCATTTCAAAGATGACCCCGTTGATGGAAGGTAATGAGATCAGCTGACATCAAAACATCTGGTTGGATAATCGGTTGATGGGACACCAGTTGTGTTTGGTCTGTTTTTATTTTTTTTTAACTTTGCAGCATCATACATTTATATATGTTTTTACATTTAAAACTGCAGTCATTCACTTTTGAATGTGTTGTTAACAGTTTTGAAAAACAGTACGTAAGCCTGTGCAAAAAAGGACTCAAATCACATGTGGTTATGTTTTTGGTGGATTTTGAGTGAGAAAAGAATTGTTAAACTGTGAAGCATGTAGTCATTGAATACATTTGGTATGAAAGCACTGAGAATGGATCTCCTGTTTAGCTCCCACAGACTGCTTTTATGCTAAGTGTGTGAAAGGTTTTGAAAACATGATTTTGGTATTGAAAATTAAAAAAAAAAACCTGTAATAGTGATGGCAAACAAATAAAACTTAAAGAAGCCAAGAGAACTTCTAATGAGCTCAGCAAGAGGTGTTCTGCATGATGTGTTTCTTCATCCATTGGCAAACTTCATAATTCTTCACTGTTTTCACTTTTTTATTTACCATTTTTGCTTTTCCAGTTCAGATTTTGCTCTCTTCAAGTGTTGACGATTAATGCTTGTGATGGTGCTCTGCCAGGAGAAGCTGTTTTTTCTTTGTATGTTTAGTTTTTTAATTATTGTGGTGTGGTTTTGGTAAAGCACAGAGAGCACAATGTCCAAAACTCACAAAGAACAGAAATAATTTAATAAAAAGGAGAAGGTTACTAAGGATTCAAAGCCAGAGACACTGCACGGCCTGTGCAATTTATTTTTTTTTGTATAGCCCAAAATCACATAAGAAGTGCCGCAATGGGCTTTAACAGGCCCTGTTGACAGCCCCCTAGCCTTGACTCTCTAAGAAGACAAGAAAAAACTCCCAAAAAAAAAACCTTGTAGGGAAAAAATGGAAGAAACCTTGGGAAAGGCAGTTCAAAGACAGACCCCTTTCCATGTAGGTTGGACATGCGGTGGGTGTCAAAAGAAGGGGGTCAATACAATACAGTACACAGAACAGAACAAATCCTCAATACAGTATAAAAATAAAAATTTTAGAGGTACGGAGCAGAATTTAACCGTAGATGATATCACATAAGATTTGGATTTGTTTAGAGTCCTGGAGACCTCATCCATCAAGCTGCCTCCCCCATTTGGCCATTCCACAGCTGAAACAGCACTGGGCCAGCCAATTGATGAAAGGACCCCTCTTTCCCATGATTCCTGCGATTCTCCATCAGGGATGACTTTACCTTAGGCAGGCAAAACAACTTGGAAGGTGGGTCGTGGCACCAAGTGCCATATTTGAGTACCGAGAAGACAAACAGAATAGGTGAGGGTTAGTATCCAATTCTAACTATCATGCTACTTATGTTTTAGTGCTAATGACTAACAACAGAGATGCAGTCTGTACAGTTAATCAGCAGCTCTAGTTAGGATATGCTAAACTGAAGTAGTGAGTCTTCAGTTGGGATTTAAAAGCTGAGACTGAAGGGGCATCTCTTATAGTAGCAGGCAGACTATTCCACAGTTTAGGGGCCCTGTAACTAAAAGCTCGACCTCCCACTGTTATTTTATTAATCCTTGGAATCATAAGCAGACCGGCATCTTGAGATCTTAATGTACGCACTGGTTTGTAAGTCATGATAAGTTCAGACAAGTAAGCCGGACCTTGGCCATTTAATGCTTTATATGTTAAAAGGAGGATTTTGAAATCTGCCCTAAACTTAAACGGGAGCCAGTGTAAGGATTTAAGAACTGGAGTTATGTGTTCGTATTTTCTTGTTCTTGTAATAATTCTTGCAGCCACATTTTGGATTAACTGAAGGCTGTATAAAGAACAGTTTGAATATCCAGTGAACACCGCATTGCAGTAGTCAATCCTACTAGAAATAAATGCATGAATTAATTTCTCAGAATCCTGTTTATTTAAAAAGCGCCTTAATTTCCTAACATTTTTAAGATGGAAGAAACATGATTTGGACAACTACTGTATGTAATATGCGCTTTTAATGACATGCTAGAGTCAAAGATAACTCCTAGATTGTGGGCTGATTCAGTAAAATTAATGGGGATTCCAACTGAGTTAAATGATGACAAAATATTGTTCTGGTCAGCGTCATTCCCTCCAACAATTAACATCTCTGTTTTATCTGTATTTAAAGACAAGTAGTTCTCATTCATCCACTCCTTTAATTCACTAACCCAACTAATTAAAGACAACATTGGAGAAACTTCATTTGATCTAAATGAAAATTAACATTATGTTTCCTAATGAGAGATCCCAGTGGAAGCAAGTAAAGCGAAAACAGTAAAGGTCCCAGTACTGAGCCCTGTGGGACACCATATTGAACTTCTGTGTTTAATGATGGAGTACTGTCAGCACATTTCTGTACATATTGGAATTGATTTGATTAATAAGAACTAAACCAAGCGAGCACGGTGCCTGTAAGCCTAACATCATTTTCTAGCCTGTGCAGTAAAATAGAATGGTCGAAGGTTGTCAAATGCTGCACCTAAGTTCAACAACACTTAAGTTGTTGCACTTAAGTGTTACACCAGGATGAAAGGGAGGAGATCAATGGAGGCCTCAATAACAAACCCCACTCAGTCAGGCACTTTGGTTATGATGAGCTTTCAGCTGACACTTTCCATATCAGGTGGTGACCACCCCAGCCCTTGGTGATCCCAGAAGATAAGGCTCATAACATTCTGTGCTGATTAATACAACTACTGCCTCTTCCTCCAATATCATATTACAATAAATGTCCACAATGACATCAACCACAACTGCTACTAGTTATACGATGAAGGTGGAACACCGCATTCTAATCTGAAGATGTTGATAATTAATCTGGGGATGAATATGCAGAAAATAAGTGAAAGAAAAAGGAAAAAAACTTTTAAAAAATGAATGACAAAATACATAAAGATCTGAGCAATGCAACTCAGGATATGAAGGATGTGGTGATTTGTCAATTAATAATTGATCATAAGATTACTTCACTTTTCAAAGGAATTTAACTAGAATGCATGGTTAAGCTCTCTCTTTCTTTTTGAAGATTTTATTGTTTTATTGCTTTTAAAAACCTCTAGATAATGATCACTATAGAACCAACAATGAAGTATCGACTGTCATTTTAACCCGTGTCTGTTCTTTGCCAGACAGCACTATCTGAATACAATTCATGATTGCAGTCTCCAATCAATTTTCACCAAGTTTCCAAAATGAAACATGAAGATGCCTTCAATTTTATAGGAAATCAGACTTCAGAAAATTTTCTCTGAAACACTTTGGAAAAAAAGTTTTAACAGTGTTGCAGCCAATAATTGGAGCTGGAGACTTTTAAACATTTTAACTCAGCATCTTGAACTTATTTGAAAAATGTTTTTAAGCAAATACGCACTAAAATTGGCCATAGATCCCCCACAACCAGCAACTTATAATAGCACATCAATTGGTGCAATTTTCACATCACTTGAGGTAAAAGATGCTGTCTATGGAGGCTATTTCAGTGAGCACAAGCCTATGTAGGCTCCTTTTTTAACTCATACTATTGCTGAATGCCACTAAAACATGTACAGTGTTTGGTGTACTTGAGGTCTCTCTTTAGTATTATTTTTGAATTTGACACATTGTTAGAAAAAAATTGACAATCAAATTATTATCTCTCTCGCTTGATCTCTTAGATTAAATAAATATACAAGAATTAAAAATGCTCCAGTGTTCAAATCAATTAACCAAGTCCTCAAACGCACCTGAATCATCGTCCATTTTCTAAATTGTTTACAAATGTCCTGGGAAAGTCTTGTGGCGAGGCGTGTCGCAGTTTCTTTCTTCTGTCCTCTCCTACAATACTACTTTTATTCATCAAATGTTTGTTCTCTTGGATCTTTCTGCTCTTGCTCTTTCCTCTTCCCAGCAGAGATTCTTCTGTTCTGGCACAATTTGTGCAAAGTAAGTCCTAGTTTTAAATGGGAAGTCTCCTGACTGTCTATCCTTATACTTCTGGAAATCATCTTTCTGTGCCCTTGTGCTCCCTGAGCTATCTGCTGCTGGAATGGTGCAACCAGCTTTAATGTGTCTAATGGTGTTTCTTTATACAACTTGCACAGACCCATTTAAATGGGAGCTTTACTTAATGTCCACGCAGAGCCGCTGTACCTTGTCCTCCATGATTTTCATTTGCTATTTGGGGCGGTGAGGTGGTCATGTTTGATTTACTGTAACTTGTATTTTCATATTTACTTAAGATAAATTTCATAAAATATCTCCAATATTGCTCTATATTACTTAAAAAGACAAACAGGTTTGACATCACCAAAGCTCATTTTCTTCTGAGACAATATAAGGTGTGGCCTGAAGGAGGCGCACAGCTCCCCAGTACACAACACAGACAAATGCAGACACAAGTTCAGCAACACATATTGAGAATTTAGATTAAGAATCAATATACCTTATTATTAGTTTTAGTGCTATTAACTATTCAAAGCTTATGCCTGGAGCAGCTTAAAAGGTCACCATTTATTTTAGCATAAGGGTCACTGGCCTGCCTGTTTTTTCACTTGCTTTGTTTTGAACTTCTGTGAGTCAAGGACTCGGTGTTCTTTGAAGGAACTGAGCAAGCAGATGTTTGTTTTGGGAACACGGTTGCCGAGGCTTCTGAATGACGGAAGACTAAACAGAAGATTAAACAGGATTCCACAAGCATTCACCGACCTTCAGTTTTTAAGAAAACTAAGCAAGCTCTCACGTTAGTGTATAAACACATAGAAGGCATTTAAATTTATACAGGGTGATTCAAAAAGATTCATCCGATTTCAAAATGATTTATTTCACTTATAAATCATTACAGAACAATGCAGTAAATTGTAAATGGTTTAGGTGAGCATAAAGTTTATTATGTAATTTTACAAGTGCTCAATATGACCTCCTCCAGCTGTACGGACAACATCAACACAATAGTCAAATTCATCCCAAACTCGATTGATTATGTCTGGTGTCACTGTACTCAAGGCTCTTTCATCAGTGTTGTTGGGAGTGGTGCCACCTAAACATAATATTTAACGTTTCCCCCACAAAAAATAAAAAGTCAAACGGAGTGAGGTCTGGGGCCTCATGTATAAACAGTGTGTACGCACAAAAATGTTGTGTATGAACATTTCCACGCTCAAATTGCGATGTATAGAACCTAAACATGCCGTAAAGCCACGCACATTTTCATGGTAGCTCCAACCCTGGCGTATGCAAGTTCTCCGACTGGCGGTACCCAGCATCAAAGCAGTGCTACTGTTCCTGTGTGGTTTCCCTTTCTTTTTTAGATCCACATCCCTGATGCGGCTTTATCATATACACTGAAACTAACTGCATATTGTTTATTAGTTTAAGGAATCTGATTGTAATTAACCTGTAAAAATATAATGGTCCAGGGAATAGCCAAAGTATTCCAAATACCATAGCTGCTTTAGTGTTGTTACTTTCACTGCACCTTCTTTTTCTTCTTTCAGCTGCTCCCATAAGGGGTTGCCACAGCGGATCATTTTTTTCCATATTACTCTCACTGCACCACTCGGAGTATTTATATCACTGTATCTGAGTGGGGAATCACAGATCCACAGCAGCTGATCAGAAAGAGAATTATCGGTATACAGCATCAAGCACATGCTGCCTCAGCCATGCTGTCTATTTGAACTGCTGTCACACGGCAAACGCTTCACAGCCTTTCCTGTACGGACCTTGTGGTTCAGAAAGAGTTTCATCCCAAGAACTATAAACACGCTCAATCAGTCCATCAAGTGATCCTGGTAGAACTGTTTGTACTTATAAGTACAATCACCTCACTGTAAACTTGTGATACAGTTATAATATTGCACAACCTGAGCCACTTTATAAAGCGTGTATTTACATATGATGACAATATCATTTTTAAGATGAAATGCAGCAAAATATGTTTATTTTATTATACAGATAAAACTTTAACTTCATTTAAATAATCTATATTGTTAATAATTAAATATGTGAGGACACAGTGTCACAGCGCTAGTGACGATCTGGTGCCCTGTTCAGAGATTCTTCCTGCCTTGCGCTGTATTCTTGCTGGGACTGGCAAGGATAGATGGACAGAATAATTAAACATGTACTACGAAGATATTTCAATGTTCCTTAAATGTTTTGAAGAATCGGCGTTCTAAGCTTACAGATGGCTTAACGTCTATTACAGAGCTAATTGTGGGGCGATTGGGTATTTGAAGAAAGAAAAGTAAGGACAGGAATTGGGGGTTAGTGCGTTTGAAAGAGACAGTACTGCTACAATAAATTATTTCATGAAAGGTCGTGCACAGTGCAGCAAGCATCTTGCGTGACACGTGAACAATCACTGCGCCACTGTGTTCCCATGTTTAATAACATCCTTTAACTCCTATCATCATGAAAATGATATCACGTATACATCTCAGTATTTTAATTATTCAGAAAACTGTGATATTATGAATGTAATGGATTCTGTGTCTTGTCGGAGGAAGAGAAAGCCCAGAAGCTTTCACACACATAGAGCACATAGAAGATCAAATACAAAACAAAGCATTTAACGTTCTACTTTAGTTACGATGGGATTTGAGAAACTAGTAAATTAAACGATTTTAAGATGAAGTTTATGACTTTAATGACAAAATAAATTACGTGATTAAACTGGAAATGTTGAGATTAAAGTTGACATTTCGTGTTTTTTTCCCACTGTGTGCCTTTTTTTTTCTCTGTACCCTAATAAGCTTTCATATGACACTCAGACAGTGGGCTACAACTCGCCTTTTCACGGCAACTTTGATATCTGACAACTTCTTTTTTATTTCAGGCACTGTGCAACTTTGTGAACTTGAGCTTTTGAGTTTCTCCGACATGCTTTGTCACTCAATCAACTTCCTTTTGTTGTTTATACCACTGTTTAAACCAACAAATAGTACGTTTTTCCTTGCCTCCACTTGGTATTCACTGAAATTCTTCCATTTTCCCCTGTGCTTTTTGCCATTGCCTTTTCACAGAACGTTGAGCTTAAGGGCTATTTATATTGATTTGCATATTCAAAGAGGTGTAATTCTGGGAGGAGTTGGGGTGGGACAGCAGGCGCGTGCACTTGCATTACTTTTCACGCTGACTGGGATTTATGTACCGGAAGAACATGGAAGTTGGCGTTCGCACACATTTATGCATCTGGATTTTTTCGTGAGTACGAACATTTCTGCTTTTGTGTTTACACCATGTTATAGTGTGAGTTCTACTTGTTATACATGAGGTTCCTGGTGATCTTGTGGGCCAGAAGTGAAGTGCCAAATCGTGGGCTTCTTTAATGGCCAATCCAGCGATGAGGAGAGCTTGTTGTTGGTAAATGCTCATCTCCTCACAGACTAAAGAGAGCCATCTTCCGGTCACAGTCAGAAACTCTATGACCCCCTTTTTCAATTGGTATGTGATTGGTTCCTAGGTGCCTCAAGGTTGTACAAATATGGCACTTTGAATCACCCTGTATATAAAAGCTTATCAATATCTGAGATGATCAAGTTAAAGCAAAATGCATTGAGTTAGCTAGCTTGAGCTATATAAGAGTTTAAGAGTTAAACTATTAAACGCTAGGGTTTATTTCTCTTTTAAGCAGGTGCCTGCAAGCCCAGGGCCGATAGAGACAGTGTGCAGCTGTGTTTGCACATCAGCATGCATATATGTTTTACACAGCATTTAAGTTTATATGGCCATGCTTCTTTTTGAATCATTATAATAATAAGTCAAGTTACTGGAAAATGTATTAAACTAGCTAGCTTTAGCTTTCTTTCTTCCAAGAAGTCAAGAAGCACCATGTTTATCTGCTCAACACCGTCCACAGCTTAGCCCTTATCAGTGAAGCTGCGCATTTTCGTTTCCCAACACAATTACCTATGATTTTAGCCTTAATGGATATTGGTGCAACAAGTAATTATTGAACGAGCGGCCCATTTTTCACATTGTGGGTTCCCCTGCAGGACCGTCTTAACAGCATTGTAGGCCTCCGGGCAGAGGAGTGCACTGGAGCCCCTACCTACACAACCACTCACAACACATAGATTAGCATGGGGCGCCTATGTTTGTGGGGCCCCCGGGCAACTGCCCAGCATGCCCAATTGTTAAGGTGGCCCTGTTCCCCTGATTCCAACTTAATGATGAGAAGTGATTAACCAAAACACCTTTAGTCCTTAGAAGCCCAAGACTATCAATGTGAGAATGAAGGGAGGGGTACTTGGGTGATGCTCTCCTCCAGGTGACAGATATGTCCATCAAACCAAAGAGGTTGTTATGAGAAAGTGTAGATTAGGAAGAATATTGCTACTACTGGGATAGAGATTGTTATGGGGAAGTCTATGAGTCAAGGTTAATAATATGCTAAAGTCTACAAGACCAGGTGATTGTTATGAGAAAAGGTATGGAGCGAGTTAATTATCGTGAGAAACAATTTCAACGCAGATGATACAAAATGGTGTGAAGCGGGAATATTTTGAGATAACAATTGTAATAAATATGAGGCTCACCCCAAGCACGGGGCTCACTTCATTGAACTGAGACAGGTTTTATGTGCTCTGCAATGGTTTTCTATGCAGTTCAGCTCCATTACAACCTGCCTGAAGAAGGGCCTCAGTTGCCTCGAAAGCTTGCATATTGTAATTGGTTCAGTTAGCCAATAAAAGATGTCATCTTGATTGACTTCTCATTGCATTCATAATGGCTAACATGGTACAACACCCTACTATTTTGTGCAATAAAGTCTATTCTGACTGCATATCCGGAAGCTCTGTGTATTTTTTTCTGAATTTTTCTCCACGACACACACTCAGGCTTTATTTCTATGGGAAATTCTTCTCAATAGTTTTTCACCTGCATGGCACAGTACACTAAAGCATCAAGCACAGTAAAGCACAACAATGGCACTGACTTTTCTTTTCCTTGTCTCCCTATCTCTCTCTTCTTCCACCTCCACCTCTCTCCCAGCAAGCTTTGTCACCTTCATCCCAACTCTGGCTCCTGTAATGAAGGCAGTGGGATTCTTTTATGCTGCACCTAGGAGTACTTTTGGTGGCCTGTTAACGTTGTCTGGAAGCACTTCCAGTTGAGGCGGAATTGTGACAAAGTAGGTCTCCACAATCCCCGCAGCACTCCCTGGCGGCACTTATGGAACCCAACAGGGCTGTGCCGAAATCCAACAGCAATGAAGCTCTGTGGGAATCTGAGGCACTGCTGCCACCCAGGGGGGCTGCCATCAAGCACTCCGGGGAAGATATTTTCTTGTTAATGTTCTCTCTCCTGGTCCTTCTTTTATGACAATGCCCCAGCAAGGTAATGGCCCTAGCCATCCACCACAAAGGATCCACACAAGAGCCAATCTTCATCTTCTTCTTTCGGCTGCTCCCATTAGGGGTTGCCATAGCAGGTCATTTTTTTTCCATATCTTCCTGTCCTCTACATCTTGTTCTGTGACCCCCATCACCTGCATGTCCTCTCTCACCACATCCATAAACCTTCTCTTAGGCCTTCCTTTTTTCCTCTTAACATCCTTCTCCCAATATACCCAGCATCTCTCCTCTGCACATGTCCAAACCAACGCAATCTTGCCTCTCTGACTTTGTGTCCCAACCGTCCAACTTGAGCTGACCCTCTAATGTCCTCATTTCTAATCCTGTCCATCTTCATCACACCCAATGCAAATCTTATCATCTTTATCTCTGCCACCTCCAGCTCTGTCTCCTACTTTCTGGTCAGTGCCTCCATCTCCAACCCATATAACATAGCTGGTCTCACTACTGTCCTGTAGACCTTCCCTTTCACTCTCGCTGATACCCATCTGTCACAAATGACTGTCTGTCACAAGAGCCAATACAACAACTATATAATGCAGTAATGTGAATTACCAGATTTCTTCTCTGAATGTTTATGGGCACAACTGAGGAGCAGCTTAAATTTGGCTGGACCTGCTGGTCAGCTTGTCTCATAGTCGTGTCATGGTCAATAACTGTTGCTCTGATCTCATCTGTAATTTGATGCCTCTACCTCTTCCTTGGTTTATTCTCTAATTAGTGGAATCCATTTTACCAAACAAAAGGATTACATTTGTCCCTTTTATCTTTTGAACAATGCATTAGCATCTGTTTTTAAATTAGGGTACAGGTGTTTGGAGTGGCAGTGCTTCCTGTGTGACAGAATGGGGTTTAATTGTGCTTTGTGGTGACACTTGTGCTTAAGGTTATGTAAAAAGTATATTTAGTGGTTCTGCAAATCATTGTTGTAAGTGCCCTGAAGGAAGGAAGGAAAAGCATCGTGGCTGGGGTGGAACATGATTTCTTGTGCGACCAGGTGGCCATAATGGATGGACCGAGCAAGCATGCATGCCGGGAGCAGTTCATTCCCCTATACAGCAGGTGGCAGTGTTCCTCAGAGCTAAACCTAGCTAGGACAACCACAGGGTGGCATGGAAATTGTAATCGAGAAATGCAGCCCCATCTAGGTCCTTGGGTACTGGGGGAGGAATGCACTTGTTTCAGCAGTACTTTGGACAACCTTTGTGTGACAAAGGAACAGTCCCAGGACTAGTTAAAGAGAGGCCTGCAGACTCACCTCACGGAGTCAGAGTCAGAATGCATTGGGCGACACTCAACTGGAGGTGGAAGGAGGAAGAGAATCTGTTTATTTTTGAGGTATTTTGGCTGGTTCTTATTTGAACTTTGCTTATTCAAAATTGTGCTGGGTAACATTGTGTTTGTGGTTTGGGGCTTGGTGGCGCACCCTTGTGGTCACAGTGTTTATCAGGAAATTGTGCCTAAGGTTCTTCAAAAAGAGCTATCAATATGGCAACAGAGGAGAAGCTTTGGGGAATTGTATTCATAGTGCTAGTTTTAGTGTGTTAGTGACTGAAAAAACTGTATAGCACTGCATCAGAGACTGGCTGTCACTGTCACTTGCCAAGCCGGCCAACCGAATGTCATTTTCCAGCCACTGATGAAAACACAAAACACAAGCCATGTGTACCGTAGTTTGTAGTTACAGACAGAAAAACACAATGTCACCAAAGCATATAGAGTTACTTACCGAAGCATGCAACTGGTTTCTTTAGAATTAACATTTATAGAGTGTTCATTCACTTTGAAACATTTATTAGTTGTATGTTTTGCCAAATTTGTGTGAAAAAAATAAATTCTGATATTTTTAATAAAAAGTGGGCATTTCTAAAAATAAAAATGCCAAAAAAGAGTTCACAACAGCTCCAGTATGGGCCAGTATGGATGGGCATCCAACTGCTGTCCTGTGCAGGGAGGATGTGATGTTTACAGGTTTCTTTTGTTCTTGCTGTCGACTCGTAATTGTCATTCCAAGACATTGTGGTTGTCTGACAAAAATATATTTTGGGGAGCCCACCTAGCCATCCCTGTTTACTTTCTTCACTTTGATCTCTCTTTTTTTGAGAGAGTACATCTTTGTTCATATGTAAAGGAATGGGGTTCTATAGATACGATTTAGACTAACTAAGATAACATTCTTAATAAAATTCAAAACAGAGAGTATTTCTCTGTTTAGCAGTATGACAGACTTTTTCTATGCTTAGAAGAGTGGAGTCTTCTTGTTTTATTCTTTTTCTAAGTCGCTCTTAAGCGATCTTGTCAGCACATCTCTGACCCTTGTGATGTCTAAAAGTGGACTGCTATTTCTTTCTTTTTGTCCTCTTTTTTATCTTACTGGTGTTAATGTGAAATGAAAATGGCAGTCCCCTTCTTTTCTTTTGCTTGGCTGGCTTTTCATAACATTTGACTACTGTCTATCAGGGCCGTATTTTAAGTGGCACATTTATGGTACCCTCATAAGTAAGCACAGCAAGCTCTGAGGCACCCAATGTTCTTAGTCCACTATTTATTGATCTTCCTAGAAATTTTTTACTGTGGGATTCTAATTGTATGTAAGTGAATGCATGTGATGTGAGTTTAATGTTTTGGATCATATTAATGAAAGTGCTAAATAAAAATATTCCACAGACACCCAATTCCATCTCCGATCATTCCCCCCAGTAAATGTCTTTTATATGAATCATACAAGTCATTAGAACGAATTATTTAAGACCAGCCAGAGTCATGCTGAGTGATCAAAAGTAGCCTCAATTAAATTGTTCCATTTGAAAATTATAGCGGCTACAACTGATTGCAGTTATTTCAAGGAAGAGGTAATAATAACTAAGAAAAAGAACCTTTTGTAGTAGAGAAATCATTTGATAGTAGCCATGGAGTTTAATTTAAAATTCAGGATGTTTAAAATTGGATCGTGTAGTGTAGCGGACGGCCAGTGCCCTTACCCGGCTGGGACACCTTTGGAGTGGAAGGACCGAGGGAGAGAGCATGCACAGGGCACTATCTCCCCCCAAATTGCTAGATGGAACCTCCCCTGGGTTACAGTGGTACCTCAGATTCCCACAGGGCACCATGGGAAATGGAATTCTGCAACTCACCCCTGCTGGGCCTTGTGGGTGCCACCAGGGGATGCTGCAGGGACTGCAGAGCCCTGCTTTATCGGGCTCTCACCTTACCTGGAAGTGTTACCAGACCAAGCCTACGGGACACCGGAAGTACTCCCAGGTATTACATAAAAGGAGCCAACCACCAGTCAGGAGGGAGTAGATGAAGCTTGCAGGAGGTGGAGTGGAGGTGGATAGAATAAGTGGAAGAGAGAAAGAAGGCAAAGATAGAGTGTGCTGTTTGTGGTACTGTACTAGTGCTTTTGTACCTGTGTTGTGCAGGAGGGAAACAACTGGGAAGTGTTTCCCACAGCTGAATAAAAACCTGTGTTGTGCTAGACTTATGCTTTGTGTCTGTATGTGTCAGGTTTGGGGAGCCGATGCGCCTCCTGTAGGCCACGGTAGTCTCAGTTAACAATGCCGGAGAATAACCAGTGTGGCGTACAGTAGTGGTTAAGGATTTAAACTTCAGATACTGAGGTTGTGGGTTCTGTACTGGCACTGCGTGACCATGAGCAAGTCACTTCATCTGCGTGTACTCCAATACCAAAAGAAATGAAACCAATTGTGTCTCAAATGATGTAAGCCACCTTGGATAAAGGTGTCAGCCAAATAAGTACTATAAATGTAGACTCCATGACTGTGTCTCGGCAGCCTAATGCAACGTACAAGCCAATGGCCTACCTGTACTGCATGTCGAAAGCAGCTCTGCATTTTGAAGAGGCTGTTGTCGTTAAACATGTGTACTTCATGTTGTAATCTAGAGGTTTTTTACCACCTGGTTGCAACAAATTTATATATTTATCAAAAGTTTAAAGTTTAATCATAGAGAATTTTTGTTTTACCTACATAAAACAGTATCTAACCCTAGCCATAACTCTATTGAAAAAATGTCTATAAATTAAAAAGGAATTCAAGAATTGGAGAGAAGGAGGGGATGAATATTGGGTAAAATTAAGCATAGGATGGAGGGTGCATTCACTTGTACGAAGAGATGAGTGAGAAGTAGAAAGCTTTAAAGTAAGCAATCAGCTTCAAAGCTAAACTAACCTAACCCTAGATCAGTTTCTATTAAGTAATAAATTCTGCCTTACTCCCAGAAGACAACCACAATGTTAGCTATATAATAAATATACCTACCTGTCTTTTAAAACTTTCTGCTTCATTCGATGTTAACTATCTATTTTGTGCACTAAGGACCACATTTCAGCCCTCAGATCGAATCTTGTCTATCTGTTTGGTCACCAATCACGTAAAAATGACTTACCCGAATTTCATAAAGGTTGCCTTTGGTTCATCTTAAAATACAGGCCATGAGGGGTCACCCAAAAATTCCCAGAATTATTTAACTTTTCCTATTTCTGGAGCCCTAATTTCCTGTACTCATCTTTTGTTAGTGTGTCTAGAGCCGTTTGTGATTTTTATTGGAATTTTTCCATGGTATAAAATCATCTTCCCTTCAGTCTCAATTTGAATTTCAGGAACAAAGGGAATGTGAGCTCAGGCAAATGTGGGATGTGCAAAGCAACAAACACGTTAAGAAAATTTTTGACGTCCAAAGCAGTGTGCCATGATGCAAAATGAAGTATTGGGTGCAACAGCTCTCTGATATTTTTCTTGATTCTTTCCAATAGACACCTCAGCAGTTTAGTTTAATTTTACTACAACAACAACAACATTTATTTATATAGCACATTTTCATACAAGTGATGTAGCTCAAAGTGCTTTACATGATGAAGAAAGAGAAAAAAGAGAAAATAAATAAGAATTAAAATAAAGGAACACTAATTAACATAAAAGTAAGGTCCGATGGCCAGGGAGGACAGAAAGAAACAATAAAAACTCCAGACGGCTAGAGAAAAAAATAAAATCTGCAGGGGTTCTGAGGCCACGAGACCACCCAGCCCCCTCTAGGCATTCTACCTAACATCAATGACCTCAATCAGTCCTCATTGTATTCAGGGTTCACATGGACGAATTTGATGATGACAGTTATGGTGACTTCTGGCCTTTAATCCATCAATATAGGGACATCACGGTGCTGAACAAGTAAATCAGTGTTGAAAAATGCGACCATCATTGTCTTGTGAAAATCTGTCCAGGTACCTTGTGGTAAAAAAATCAGAAGTCACTTGTGAGGTTGCAGTATAGACACCACAAACCCTGAGCTCAGTCAACTCAGCACTGACTAATCAGATTGTAGGCATACGATACCCATCAGCGTATTCAAGAGCTACACTATAGTCCCAGGATTACAGGAATATTTGGGACTCTCTTGATATATATATACAGGGTATATATATATATATATATATATATATATATATATATATATATATATGTAACTGCTCAAAAAATTAAAGGAACACTTTGAAAAGACATCAGGTATCAATGGAATAAACAATCATTCTGGATATCTATACTGATATGGACTGACATTTTTCCCCCCTTATCTTTTCTGACTGTTTTGTCATTCGTTTTGCATTTGGCTATGGTCAGTGTAACTACTGGTAGTATGAGGCAATACCTGGACCCTACAGATGTTGCACAAGTAGGATGACAGGCACATCAATACCTACCTGTCATTGCCACAAGGTTTGCTGTCTCCCATGCAGGAGGTTCATGGAGGAGGTTCCAGGAGACAGGCAGTTACTATAGGAGAGCTGGACAGGGCCGTAGAAGGTCCTTAAACCATCAGCAGAACTGCTGTCTGCTCCTTTGGGTAAGGAGGAACAGGATGAGCACTGCCAGAGCCCTCTGTACTGGATAATTTCTAAGAGTTTGTTGATGCCTCCCTAAGTTCATGAATATAGTAAAACCGCTAGATAGTCTTCGGGTTGTTTTTGTCCCAAAGACCACATGCAGCTTGTATATATATATATATATATATATATATATATATATATATATATATATATATAGTAGCAGACGGCTAGGGCTCTTGCCCAGCCGGGACGCCTGGAGGATGAGAAGACCGAGCGAGAGGAAATACCTCTCCCAGGATATGAGAGGGCGCTTGGACAATTCCGGAGCTACAGAAAGATCATTAGGGATCACCTGGAGCACATCCAGGAACAATATAAAAGGGGCAGCATCACTCCATTAGGGGAGCCGGAGTTGGGAGGTGGAGGACAGAGCTTGCGAAGGGAGGAGTAGAGGCGACAGAAGAAGAGAATGAAATTAGAGAAGAGGAAAAGGAAAAGGAGTTATTGTTGGTGATTAGAGCACTGTGTAAGGTGCTGTGTTAAGAAAGAGAACAAGAAATAAAAAGCATGAGTTTTGTAAGTGTGCCTCTTGTGTGTGTCTGTGTCGGGTTGGGTGGCTGGCATGCCTGCTACAGGTGTCACTATATATATATATATATATATATATATATATATATATATATATATATATATATATATATACTGTATATATATATATACTGTATATATATATATATATATATATATATATATATATATATATATATATATATACTGTATATATATATTGTCACACATGTGTGACTGGGAGACAGCTAATGGGCCTGAATAATAGTAGTACAATCCCAGACCAGGGGGTGGAAGGCTGCACTGACTTTCTCTATCAGTAATCTGCAGACCATCCATGGGAAATATTGCTAGGTCCCGATGCCATTGATGACATCACTTCTGGTACCGACGCCATTGATGATGTCACTTCTGGTCCTGAAGAAATCACTTCAGGTTCTGGCGCTATTTATGACATCACTTCTGGTTCCGGTCCTGATGATGTCACTTTCAGTCCCGGCCTTTAATGCAGTATTTTTATTTTCACTCTTAAATCAGTTCTGTTTTGGAAAGCCAGGGCATAATATACGGGTGGCTGCCCCAAACCTTTTTGATGTCTGTGGATTGTTATCATGACAATACATATAAAGCGTAGTTATGAGAAATGAGATACTGGGGCCCTGAACATTTGAAGTACACAGACGAGAAAATTGGGAGCAGGATTTGAGAAAGAAAACACTTATTGGGAGGAGCCTTTTTTAGAGGCAAATTTCATGACTGTTCACTACAATCCTTTTAGCAAATAGTTAACCGGTCACATGTTCACGTTTGAGAATTATGTCTGGCCCCCCCAGAACTAGAAAAAGCACAACAGTTTCAATTTTGTAGGAGATTGTGGCCTATAGTAGCAGCACTGGGGCTAATACACTATTCCATCACAAGGCCCAGTGACGTACATATCTATCAGACCAATTTGGAATTATCGATTAAGCAAACGTATACACATTGTGGATGTGGGAGGAGAACTAGCATATCCATAGAAAAATGAGGAGAAAGTGAAAATTCCTCATAGACGAGTACTGTACTGAGGTTGAAGCCCAGGACCGTTGATCCTTGAGCAGTATTACTAACCACTGCAACACCATGTCATAGTGAGATTCTGTTTAAGCTCTTTTCCTTTTAGTCCCTTAATAAGTTATAACTATGATTTACTCTTTTTTGATATTCGTTTGTTTAGTTTTGAGTATATATTTGAAATTATATTTAACTTATGTTCATAATTATCAAGTATGGTACAACAATTAATGAATTTGAGGCACAGCGTATCCGGGGAATTTTACACTGTTTGTTCAATTTTTTTTCCCACAAGGGAAAAGATGCAAACTTAAGAAAACTTAAGAGAAGCTTATTTAGATCACTCAGACTATGATGTTAATGAAGTGATTTTGCTATAGAAGCAGAAAAGCGAAAGGCCCCCATCTGTTCATCATAAAATCATAAAAACTTTTTCCTACACTTATTCAATTGGGAAATGCCTCAGGAGATAAACGAGAAAATAAGAAAATGGCCACCTGTTAGGGGCAGTGTGCATATCCCAATGTAAGCAGACCTCAAATTTTTTATATTAATTCAAGCTGAAAATGGCTTGTATATAAAAGGCAGTAAACTCAACAAAATATGCTTTTCTATATATTTCAGGTTTTGGAATCCAAAATAAAAACAAAATCTGCCTTTTACGTAAATATTGAATAACTGAATCCCTATTGAGGCTGTTAACCTTCCTCTTGAAACTTTTCATAATTGAAAAATCTTATCTTTGCAGTAACTAGTGGGCTTGACAAATGAATTAAAAATCGGAGGCGTACTGGTGTCAGAGTGCTGGAAAGAATCCGTTGGTATCGCCTCTGATTACCTTTAAACTATTCTATCTGCTGAAAGAGCTTCCACTTGTTATTGTGGTTGGAAGCCAGTGCTCCCATTAGAATGAGACTTTTGACGGACCCTTTTGCAGAGCCTGGGAATGAATTGACGGTCTCCACAGTCACCTCTGACAACTTCAATCAATCCACAAGCAGCTAATGAAGTGGAATGGTAGAGAAATGCTCCACTTCACAATTACAGCAACTACGGTGGATTCAGAAAGTATTCCGACCCCATCAATTTCTGCACACATTGTTGTGTTGTACATTCAATTTTAAATTGATACATTTGCCATTTTTGCTCATTAATCTACAATCAATTGCACATAATGACAAAGTAAAAGCATGTTTTCAGACAGGTTTTCAAATTTATTAAAAATCAAAGACTGAAATCTCTCATTCATATAAGCCTTCAGACCCTTTGCTGTGGCACTCCAAAATTGCATTCATTTGCATTCTATTTACTTTAATTCTTCTTGGTATGTGTCTAGAACTTGACTGGAGTCCACCTGTGTGAAACGGAACTGATTCAACATGTGTACATGTGTCTATAATGTCCCACAAATCACATTTAATGTCAAGACAGAAGCTAAGTCATGAAGTCCATGGAACTCATGATGCACCTCTGAGATCAAATTCTGGAGTGGCAAAGATCAGGGAAAGGGTACAAAACCATTTCTAAAGTTTTGAGTGTTCCCAGGAGCACAGTGGCCTCACAAATTGTGAAACAGGAGAAGTCTGGAAGCACCAGGGGCGTCATGCCTAATGCAGTGTGTAGAATTCACACTAAAACATGGTGTATGGACAAAAGTGGAAATGTGCGTACGCACAAAAAAAACCCAGATGCATAAATCTGTGTGTACGCCAACTTCCACATTCTTCCACTACATAAATCCCGGTTTGTGTGAAATCTAACACTCATGCACATGCCTGCCACCCCTCCCAGATTCCTCCCAGAATTACATCTCTTTGAATATGCAAATCAATATAAATAGCCCCTTATGTTTTGCGTTCTGTGAAAAGACAATGGCAAAAGTACGAGCAAAAAGATTAATTTCAGCGAATGCCAAGTAGAGGTAAGGAAAAACTTACTATTTGTTGGTTTAACCAGTGATATAAACAACAAAAGGAAGTTGATTGAGTAATAGAGTGACAGAGAAACTTGAAAGTTCAAGTTCAGAAAGTCACAAAGTGCCCCAAATAAATAATTAGTCGTCAGATATCAAAGTCGCTGTGAAAAGGCAAGTTGTAGCCCACCATCTGAGTGTCATATGAAAGCGTATTAGGGTACAGAGAAAAGAAAAAAAATAGGGACACAGTTGACAAAAATGTCCAAATGTCAACTTAAATCTCAAAATTTCCACTTTAATCACATAGTTTATTTTGTCATTAAAGTAGAATGTCATAAACTTCATCTTAAAATCGTTTAATTTACTAGTTTCTCAAATCCCATCATAGCTGAAGTAGCACGTTAAATGGTTCGCATTCTGTGTGTTCTTCTATGTACTCTATGTGTGTGAATCACTACGTGCTTATTAAACGGGCTTTCTCTTCCGCCAACAGGACACAGAATACATTACATTCATGATATAACAGCCCTCTGAACAATTTAAATAGAATGTATACTTGATATCATTTTCATAATGATAGAAATTAAAGCATGTATTAAACATGGGGACACAGTGGCACAGTATTAGCGATGAGCTGGTGCCCTGTCCAGAGGTTGTTCCTGCCTCCTGCAAGATGCCTGCTGTGCCGTATGCAACCTTCGATGAAATAATTTATTGCAGCAGTACTATCTCTGTCAAACATACTAACACCCAATTCCTGTCCTTCCTTTTCTTTCTCCAAGTAATCAATCGCCACACGATCAGCTCTGTAATACATACCAAGCCATCTGTAAACTTAGAACGCCGATTCTTCAGAACTTTTATCGAACATTGAAATATCTTTGTATCCATCCAGTGTCGTGCCAATTCCAGCAAGCATACAGCGCAAAGCAGGATCTCATCGCTACCTCTGTGCCAATGTGTCCTCACATGTTTAATTATTAACAATATACATTATTTTAATGATGTCTAAAACTTTTTTGTATAATGTAATAAACATGCTTTATTGCATTTCATTTTAAAAATGATATCAAGAGCTCCAAGAAGATAGTGTTTGGAAATTTAAATCAACTTAGAAGCCAGTCGTCATCATATGTAAATACACGCTTTATAAAGTGGCTCTGGTTGTGCAGTATTATAACTGTAGTGGAAAGTTACAGTGAGGTATTGTACTTACAAGTACAAACAGTTCTACCGGGAACACTTGATGAACTGATTGAGTGCATTTAGAGCCCTTGAGATGAAACTGTTTCTGAAGTGCGAGGTCTCTACAGGAAAGACTCTGAAGCATTTGCCGCACTGTATGGGGTAAGTTCGAATAGACTGTGCATGGCTGAGACAGCATTTGCTAGATGCTGTATACAAACAATCTGATCAGCTGCTGTAGAGCTGTGATTCCACTCTCAGATACAGTGGGTTAAATAATATGAGTGGTGCACTGAAAGTGATAACACTAAAGCAGCTATAGTATTTGTAATCGTTTGGCCATTCCTGGTTGATTACAATCAGATGCCTTAAACTAATAAACGATATGCAGCTAATTTCAGGGTATTTGATAAAGCTGCATCAGGGATGTGAATCTAAAAAATAAAAAGAAACCACACAGGAACAGTAGCACTGCTTTGAGGCCGGGTGACGCCAGTTTCCAAAACTGAGCAGAGGACTTGCGTACGCAAGGGATTGACCTGGCGTGAAAATGTGCATGGCTTTAAGGCAAGTTTAGTTTTTATACATCGCGATGTGAGCATGGAAATGGGCATATGCAACATTTTTGTGTATATGCACCGTTTATACATGATGTCCCAGGACTCTTCCTGGAGTTGGCCTTCTGGTCAAGCTGAAAAACCAGGCAAGAAAGGTCTTAGTCAGAGAGGTGACAAAGAACCCATTTGTTCTTCAAACAGAACTTCAGAAATCCTCTGTTGATATTGGAGAACCTGTCAGAAGGACAACTAACTCAGTAAGACTCCATCAACTAGATGTTTATGTAAGAGTGGGTAACTGCTGCCTGGAATTTGCCAAAAGACATTTAAAGGACCCTGAGACCATTAAGAAAAATATTCTCTGGTCTGATTTTAATTTTGCTTTTTTTTTACTTTCTGGTTAGACTAACAAAAGACTTTGATGTAAATCTTTACTTAGTAAACTTGTGAAATTTGCAGGTCAGGTCAGGTCAGGCTGGGGAGCCTGCACTGGTACAGCGCATTGCTGCACCCACCACACGACAAAACAGCTCGGGATAATGTTTGGTAACCCCATAGGAAGACACGCGGTCCAGTCCCACCCTCCGGAACTGACCATCTCTCTGCTGCAGCCAGGTGTTACATGGGTGACCTCTTGTTCTGCTTGGGTCCTCAACAATGACGATCCTGTGAGCTGGATCACGCTTGGGGAATCATGCCACATAGCTATAGTGCTGTAACTGACGCTCCCTCACAATGCAGATAATGTGCCACATTCAAGACTCCAACACAAAGTCAAACCAGCGGTACCCAAATATTCTCCGAAGAGACGCACTACTGAAGGAGACCAGTCTTCATCTCAGGTCACTAGATAGCGTCCATGTCTCGCAACCATATAGCAAAACAGGAAGCACCAGGACTGTAAAAACTTGGACGTTTATCCTTTTGCATAGATATCGGGAGTGCCTGTGACCTCATGACCCCCGATTCTCTTCCAATTCATCTACTGACTTCATAGGAAGAGTCACAAGAGATATGAATGTCGCTACAGATGACACTAAAATTGGAGGGATAGCAGACACCAAGGAGGCACCAAAAACAATTCCAAAACACCTGGACAAGATACAGAACTTGGCAAACACTTCGAAGATGTAGCTTATTGTAGAAAAGTGCAAAGTGCTGCACATGGGCAAAAGCAACATCATTTATAAATGCAAGATGGGAGACTCTGTCATATGGGAAGGAAAAAGATTTAGGAGTTTATGTTGAAACAACATTTTCATTGACAATATACTTAAGCAGTGAAAGACGAAAATAAAATATTAGGTCGTATCACGAAAACTGTTCAATATAAGTCAAGGGACATTATGGTCATATAATGCACTACTGAGGCCACATCTGGAGTGCATTTCTGGTCACCACACTACAAGAAAGACATAGCAACACTTGAAGCTGTGCAGAGGAAAGCAACCAAGTGCATTTTGGAACTTAAGGACATATCTATCTGTGAAAGACTCGGAATTAAACCTGTTTAGACTCAAGCAGAGGAGACTGTGTAGGGACCTAATCCAGTTCTTCAAAATCCTTAAATTCACTGATAAAGCAAATCTAGCAACATTCATTAAGCTTAAGGGTGAATCACATACATCAGTGGAAATTATGGGGAAATTAATTTAAGACTGGAGCCAGGAAACACTTCTTTACTTGTAGAGTTGTGGGAATCTGGAACAAACTGCTGAGACTTGGAGTTGAAGAAGAAACCTTGACAACCTTTAAGAAGAATCTGGATGATGGAGTGGAGCAGTAGTGAGAGTATAGAAAGAGGGGAAGATGGAGTGCGGAGCACAAGAAATAGAGTTGGTGTCCTGGAGTAGTTGAGCTGTGGCTGCAGTGAGGATCTACTACAGACGATCACGCTCCTCTTGGCGTCTTTTTGGCCCCTTTTTAGACAGAGTTGTCTAATTAGCTTCCTTCCGAGCAACCCCAGCCACTCTGAATTATTATTTATAATCGAGCAGTAAAGGATCGAGAGCATAGGCAAGTATGGTGATGGTAGCAGTGTGTGAAAGTTGCTTTGATTGCCCAATATTCATGGGTGTCCCGGATGATGTAACATTGTTGTGTGCGAGTTTGTTATGAATGGTGCTTGTCTCGGAATAAAAAACTCTTTTGGATGCATTGACTTTTTCATGAAAAAACTTCCTGGAGGTGACCCTTCATGCTAATATGCTTGTGTTGGTATCTAGGAGAACTTATTTAGGATTTCAGAAAGGACTTAACTTTTTGCAGTGCACTTGAGCACTTTAATAAAGTTCACGAATTGGACACTGAGCTACTGTCTGTCTCTTCACTTGTCGCTGGTTCATCTCAGGTATGATTATCCAAAGCTCTGAAAGCGAAGGGTACCACGGGCTGCTGGCATGGGGTATCATATTTGCATAGAACGCAAAGCACTATGTCTGGTGTGCACCAGGCATTGCATATCACCTGCCATAGCAGTGCTCCTTCACAGTAAGGAGATCATAGGTTCACGTCCAGGGTCCTCCCTGCTTGGAACGCAAAGCGCTTTGAGTAGTGAGACAAACGCTATATAAATGTAAAGAATTATTATTGTTATTATTAAATGCATGTCTAAATTGATGCAGTATGGTGGCATCAACATACTATAGTGGTGCTTCACAGGGATGGGGCAAAGGACGGCTAGTGAAAATTGAGGGAAGGATGAATACAGCCAAATAAAGAGGTCCTTGAAGAAAAACTGTTTCCAGAGTGTGTGCGACTTCTTTCTGAGGCGACAGTTGACCTTTCTGCATGGCAATGACCCAAAGCATACAATCAAGACAATGCTGGATTGGCTTCAGGACAAGTCACTGACTGTCCTTGAGTGGCACTGCAAAAGCCCAGACTTAAACCACAGTGCTGTGGAGAGCCCTGAAGATTGCAGTTTACAGACGCTTCCCATCCAATCTAATGGAGTTTGACAGGACCTGCCAAGAAAAATGGGATAAACTGCTTAAATCCAAGTGTGCAAAGCTGCTAGAGACTAAACCCAAGGAGACTCAAAGCTGTAATTGCTGCCAAAGGGACTTTTACCGTTGAAGATATAGTGTATAAAAAAAAGTATATATTAAGCAAATAAAGAAGGCAAAAAATATTTATTATACAAACAACACATATGCAAAATCCCTCCCTAATTCCCTGACGGTAATAATTATTTACAAGCACTGCACAAATGAAACCAGGCACTACACAGTAAATAGTTAACACTTATGATAAAGTTCAAACACAGTCCAGTAGAACAGGTGCCGATGACAATGGCGTGTGGAATGAAAAAACCCCTGTGAACAGCTCCCCGGATGAAACGTAAAATTTTGTTTTACCTCGTTCAAGTTGTTTTGTGAAGATTTGGCATGATTGGGAGAGCTCCATAGACCAAGACGTATGCAATCAAGACCAAATCACACAGAGAAGCAATACATCCAGATAGAGACTGTAATCCACAGTGACTGTAGTTGTAATCCAATAGGGTATGAAGCGTAGCAACAAATAGACACAGACTTTTTGCCTCCTTTTTAAAGAGAGTGCCTAATTAGCTTCCTTCCCAGTAACCCCAACCACTCTGAATGTGCCCAATGATGTAATACTACCAGGACTGCTGGGAGTTGTAGGAAATTTAAGCAGCACTGCTACAAAGTACTAAAGAAAGGGTCTGAACAATCTGTGTTGAGTGACAGATTTTATTTATTGATTTTAATACATTGTGAAGTTTCTGAAATCTTTTGGGACAGCCACCCAATGGGATGACACGCCTGAAGCGCGTCTGTAGAAGTTTGCTCGACCAGGGCAACCGCAGGCTCAGAGCACTGCAGCAGAGTGCAGCGGAAACAACTCCGAGCTGATCGCAGTCGCGCTATAAGTGCCTGTCATCGATGGGTGACACAAGGAACGTTATAACTGCAGGGAGCAGGAGTACTTGGCCACACCCCTGCCTGACTGCCACGTCTGTCTGTGTATAGGAGAGCGGTAGATTCCACTACAATAAATAACCGGGCTGTTCCTAATAATAATAATAATAATAATAATTGGGCGGCACGGTGGCGCAGTGGGTAGCGCTGCTGCCTCGCAGTTGGGTGATCTGGGGACCTGGGTTCGCTTCCCGGGTCCTCCCTGCGTGGAGTTTGCATGTTCTCCCCGTGTCTGCGTGGGTTTGCTCCGGTTTCCTCCCACAGTCCAAAGACATGCAGGTTAGGTGGATTGGCGATTCTAAATTGGCCCTAGTGTGTGCTTGGTGTGTGGGTGTGTTTGTGTGTGTCCTGCGGTGGGTTGGCACCCTGCCCAGGATTGGTTCCCTGCCTTGTGCCCTGTGTTGGCTGGGATTGGCTCCAGCAGACCCCCGTGACCCTGTGTTCGGATTCAGCGGGTTGGAAAATGGATGGATGGATAATAATTCTTTACATTTATATAGCACTTTTCTTACTAAAACCACTCTCCACGCACGTGGCTGCCGTATAGCTAAAACTCCCTAAACCGTTTCCCTTTCATTCTCTATGGTAGTGCTAAACCACTATCGATGCGATCTACTTTCTGCCACTTCCGTTTCAGGGGGGTGCTGTTCTGCGCTTTTCGCCGCTCTGTCTGCCTGCAGCGTCTGCCTTCATTGACGTGCTGGGGCATTTTTCTTTTTTCTTTCTTAAATCTCATGGTTATTTCTGTTGATTAATTCATGCTTTCATTGATTATAGCTAATACTGTTGTCAAGTGGTCACTGTTTTTGCCTGTTGTATACAATCTATCTAGCATCTTTCACATCTATCTCCACTCTCGCTGCACGCAGGCTGATTTAATGTATTTCTTTTTGACATAATTCTCCGAGTTGTAAAATACATATATATTATATATAAAATGAAACTACTATACAGCTAATATTGTTATGTGTTTGTCTAGTGCCTTCTCTGTCTGCCTATTATATACTGTAAGTGTCTACCCTATCTATCCGTTTGTCTAGTGCTTTTCACATGTGAATGCACTCTCACTGCCTGCTTGCCTTTCTGCAGCACCTGTCATATAGTACCTTTCACATCTATCTATCTATCTATCTATCTATCTATCTATCTATCTATCTATCTATCTATCTATCTATCTATCTATCTATCTATCTATCGATAGATACAGTAGATAGATAGATAGATATCTATCTATTTGTATCTATCTGTTTTTTTTTCTCCTGACAGTTTTATATCTTCTATTATACAGTGCCTTCCCAGTTTATCTATCTAGTAACTTCTCTGTCTATGCATTATTCAGTGCTCTGTCTGTCAGTGTATGTCTTACAGAACGTAAAAATAAGAACAGTTATAAGGACACTTGTTCATGTTAATTGCAGTCTCAATTTTTAAATATTCTTGAAAAGAGCATCCCACATCTATTGTACAGTGACTTTCCTATTTATCTGTCTATATAGTGCCTTTCAGATCTATATGTACTCTAACAGCCTTCTTGCTTTCCTGCGGCGTGTGTTGAATAATAAACAGACTGAATCATTTTTCATTTATTTTATTGACATAAATCTCAGATGCACACACACATATACTGTATATATATATATATATATATATATATATATATATATATATTAAAACTAATATATTGCTAATGCTGATATCTGTCTGTTTTCTTATGTCGTGCCTTTGCTGTCTGCCTATTATACAGTGAATTCCCTGTCTGTCTGTCTGTCTATGTAGTAATAATAGTATTATTACTTTTTAGTTTCCCTTCCTGCCTAGTATATAGTGCCTTTCCTATCTATGTCTTATTTAATGCCTTTCATGTCTGTCTATCTATCTACCTATCTAGTGGCATCTCTGCCTGTATATTATTTACTGTATACCCTGCTTTTTTCTGACTGTTTTGTATCTTTTATACAGTGCCTTCCATATCTATCTGTCTGTCTAGTGCTTTTCACATCTATATGTACTCCCACTATCTGCTTGCCTTCCTAAAGTATCTGTTGATTAATAAAAAGGCTGTACCATTTTTCATTTTCATGCCTCCCCTGTTTATTTATATATCTAGTGACTTCTCTGTCTGTCGGTCTGTCTCTCTATTACGCAGTGCTCTCTCTGTCGGTGTGTTACGGATCTTAAAAATAATGTATGTCTTATGGATCTTAAAAATAACAGTTATAAGGACACTTGTTCATGTTAATTGCAGTCTCAGTTGTTAAAAATTATTTTAAAAAGAGCATCCCACATGAAAATATAACGATCTCATTAACTGACAGTGCATACCAATTTATAAATTTTATGTCCGTTTGAGGTTAAAAAGAAAAAAAAAATAACACTTTCTCCCAAGCAGGGAATCAAACTCAGGTCTGTGAGGCACAGCAGGCCTGCTGCACTCTGATTGGCTGAGCAGTCTATGTCAACTATCCATGACTGGCCATGCAAGGAGGACCCAGAAAGTGAACCCTGGTCTCCTAACTGCAAGGCAGCAGCACTACCACTGCACCACCATGTCGCTTCCTGTTTCAAACGGACTAAAACTGGTTTTGCTAAAGTACTGAGACTCAGCCTCGTGGTTTGGGGTACAAGACATTGACTCACGTGTCACAACATTTTCAAACCTTTCATGTTTTCACTTTGTCATTATTAGTTATTAAGTGCAGATTAGTGGGCAAAATTTTAAAATTGTTTTACAATTTATTTTTAAATTGTACCCATTTAAAATTAAACATACAATACAATAAAGTGTGTAGAAAGTAAAAGAATCTTAGTACTTTCTAAATCCACCATATATCATGGAATGCCCTTTTAGAATGTTCTAGAAAGCTAGGAATTCACTGCATAGAGCAAACTCCCTTGAAACCTTCACATAATGTTTTACAGTGAGTTGTCCCCATTTGCCTTGGTCTCCTCTCATTTTGCATTACTCACAGCAACATTTAACTTATAATCTTATGGGGACCGTGACATTTATGGTGTAACAGTATGACAGAATGTAGCTATTATTTTTACATTCCTCAATCTTTTTTGAATAGCAATGACTCAGTTACAAGATCTGCATTAATAATTTATTTTCATTTTCTTCAGCTAATTGTCAATCATTGTCATGGCTGCTCAAGCAAAAAGCTGAAATCATCTGTCACAGAAAAAGGTTTAGTTCAGCAAGTCGTGACAGTGTGTCCATCTTTTAAAATATACAAATTAACATTTTGGACTTGAACATGACAATGAATCACTCATTAAAGCGAGTTCCTCAAATTCCTGTAATGCAGTATACGGATAGAAACATCCCAGATCTCCGCGAAACTAGATATGCTGTTCATTTTAAGAAAAGTATAATCAGTGTTAAATTGAGCTCTCAGTTTACTAAAGTATTGGGCTTTAGGCGGACATGAATATTTAAAATAAAATCATAAATCACTGTAGGTGAGATTGGTAGGGTTCTATTTAAAAATAATGTCTCTTCATGGTACCCAATGGAAATTTTGTTATGTCTTTTGCTTCCTCTGGATGGCAAAGTTGTTGATGCTTCATCAGAGCTATGGTTAGCTCAGCTGAGATCAAAAACAGAAATTTATATACAATACAATTTACAATACAATTTATTTTTGTGTAGCCCAAAATCACACAAGAAGTGCTGCAATGGGCTTTAACAGGCCCTGCCTCTTGACAGCCCCCCAGCCTTGACTCTCTAAGAAGACAAGAAAAAACAAAAGACAAAAAAAAGACAAGAAGGCAATCAAAGAGACTCCCTTTTCCAGGTAGGTTAGGCGTGCAGTGGGTGTCAAAGAGAAGGGAGTCAATACACACAGAACAAAACACAAGTAATTCTCAGTACAGTATAAAAATAAAAATATTACAAGTACAGAGCAGAATTTAACAGTAGATGATATCACATAAGAGGATTTGGATTTGTTTAGAGTCCTGGAGACCCTGGCCATCAAGCTGCCTCCCCCAATTGGCCATTCCACAACTGAGTCAGCACTGGGCCAGCCAATCCAATGAAAGGACTCTTCTCCCCGACGATTCCTGTGATCCTCCATCAGAGACGACTTTACCTTAGGCAGGCAAAACTTGGCAGGTGGGCAGTTGCACCAAGTGCCACATTTGAGCACCAAGAAATACTGTATATATATATATATATATATATATATATATATATATATATATATATATATATATATATATATATATATAAACTGTTCAATTGATAGCAATGACACATAGTGTGTTCAAAGAACTGAGATTTGTTCCTTTGATCTTTGATTGTGACATCTTGCATTTATCAGGAATATTAGATAGATACATATATACACTCACTAGAGTCTGAATACACACCCAATTACTGTAACTTAGAAGGAAGAAAATTAAAATGAAAGAAAACTTCTGACTTGGCAGTCCCATTCCCATCGATGCATTTATGTAAGGGTATTGCTTTCACTATTAAAGAGTGTTTCTTGACACATTTCTGCTGAATAATTAATTGGTTGAAAGTCCTCAATGTTAGTGGGTCAAATAGAGGATGGGCAGCATTGTTCATGATGGCACTCAGTTTTGCTTTAATTCTCACCTCCTCAACTACCTCCAGGGGATCCAGAGTGTGTCCCGTAACTGAGTTTGCACTGCTAATTTGCATTTTGACTGCTGAATGATTTGTTGGCTGAAAGTCCTCAGTTGTGTCACAGAGTGTCATGATGACATTCCGTTTTACTTTCATTCTCTCCTCCTTTACGACCACCAGTGGGTCCAGAGTGTATCCTGTAACTGAGCCTGCCCTTTTAATTTACTTGTTGATTCGGTGGACCCCTTTTGAAGTGACCAGCCCAGCACACCACAGATGTGAAGGATGTCACTACCCACATTTTGTCCTAAGCAAAAAGAGCCTGCTCTCCTCTTTCTTATATAGTTCCTCTGTGTTACAAGACCAGTCCATGTGGATCCCAAGTACTTGTAGGAGAGCGCCACCTCTGGATCCACTCCCTGAATAGTGACCGGGGGTATAGGCTTTTTGGTGCAGTGCAATAAAAGTAGGTACTTTTTGGGTCGGAGGTGTTTGTATACAAGGCAGTTATAAAATTATTTGGTTATAAAATTATTTTCTTTCACTGTAAAAGTTAATTTAATTATTTTACTGCATATGTATACTTAACAAGGTTTAGATAATAAGACTGACCCAATCATAGCCACTTAAAACATCTGACATTAACAGGAGGCTATCAACTATTAACTAACTCAATATACTAGCTATGTACTGTAGATTGGTCCTGTTGGTGGGGAACGTAAAGATGACAGGATAAGTATGAATGATGTCTTGACAAAACCATTAAGGTTTTATTCATAAAAGGAAATAGGGTGTTGTACCGTGTTAGCCATTATGAATGTAGAGAAAAGCCAAGCAAAATGACCCCTTTTATTGGCTAACTAAAAAGATTACAATATGCAAGCTTTCGAGGCAACTCAGGCTCCTTCTTCAGGCAAGATGTAATAACTTGCATTTTCTAATCTTTTTAGTTAGCCAATAAAAGGTGTCATTTTGCTTGTCTTTTCTCTACATTCATAAAAGGAAACAAACAGAACTACAAAATATTCCAGAGTCTGATGGTCTGATGCCCCAATGGCAACAGAAAGTTTTCCTAACTTTAGGCAAACCTTCCTCCTCTCAGCACTATACAACCACTCTACTGCTGTTTTGAGCTGTGTAAATTAAACATTTCTTTCAACTAAAATAAAAAAAAAATTTCTACAACAAATACATGGAGTTTTGGGTTTACTTTATCACGGAACATTTCTGACTATTTGTTATGCAATGTTATTTCTTCTGGAACATTATTAATATTTTTTTCTTAGTAATTTTACATTTCTGTGATTCCACTTTGTTTCAATTTTGGGCACCTGTCATGTTATTACTCCCACTGGAAGGATGCCACTCTAGGTTGCCAGGAGTGATATTTACGGACATCACCACATCTGATGACTGGCATAATGGATTGTTCAGCATCCATGATTACAGCATAAACCAAAGAGCTTTGTGTGTTTCCTTCTATATTCTATTTTGATCTAATAGATTTTCTCTTTGACTTTAATTTTTGGGTTGCAATTTGGCTTTGGTAACAAAATGACGTCCTTTTGGCACTCGTTTCAGAATACATTTTATCTAATGCTCAAGTTACAGCTTTTAACCAAAATAACTGCCAAATATGTAAGGATTAGCCAAGTCACTAATTTGCCTGATATTCACAAACCACCAACTCAATCAGAAGTAAAATTTCAGCCTAAAAGGCTTTGCAACAGCATTGGCATGACAGATACGGTGCATGGCTGGAATACAGGATTGGCATTTTGTTGATAATCTAATCAAGGGTAGTTTTAGAGATTGTACAGACACACATCAGGCATGTTTGAAACATAAGTAAAGTAAAAATCACAGAGCAACACTTTGTAAACGAACAAATTACATGAACTGTCAAAAGCAGCAATTCATTGGTATCATGTTATATAATTTTACTGGTCAAAATTATAATCAAATACTATTGGGGTGGTTGTGTCTGGCAATGAGCTGGTATCTTGTAAGTATCATCGAGAGATAAGCAGTCAGTTTATTTTCACCTATCATAAATAAACATTATTTCAATTGGTGTTAGGTGCTGGATTGCAGTTTTTTATTATAAAGGATACATTTTGTGTGGTTTTGAGCTACTTTTTAATTATTTGGCAAACATTAATTTTATTTGGTCATTACTCTTTTTTGATAATGGGACATGCAGCACTTTGAGAAAGTTCAGCTTGAAATTTGCCGGCTCCACAATGTTATTTGATCCCTTGGTGGATGTCTTTGACTCTGTGCATGTCACAGGTACGGCAAAGTACGCTCTATTTATTAAGTCTTTCAAAAACAAATTACATCACTTTTCTACATTGTCACCTTCCTTTACGATGCAATTTTCCCAGTTGCATGACATTCTCAGACACGACCAATTACTACTCCTCCCGCCTTCACTATTTCCAACGAAAATATAAAAGTGCAGAAACTTTTTGAACCTTCCTCGTATATTTCCAAAGGCAAATATTCAGGCGATTGCATTATTCTTTCTCCTAGCTGAAATAATCTTTCTCAATGTTTCTGAAATCACTACATTTTTTTTGATGAGCTGAACGTACAGTGCTAAGCTGTGCAACACAATCTCAAGAGCAGTAGGTTAACACATTAAAAGTAATGTGTGTTAAGTAGTCTTGATTTACTTTTTAAAGTAATGAGTAACGTAATGCAATACTTATCGTATTGAAGTAAAACTACCTGCATTATTATTATTATTATTCCAGCAGCACTGAGGGTCAGTGACGTGCGCTGAGGTTCATGGCTGGTGAGGCACGGACTCCTTCAGAGTCAGATTTACTAATATATGAACCCAAAAGATTGGCACTATTCAATTGGCAGCATGCACACTGACTACTGGTTATGTTTCATATCTCATAAGCATTCTTTACATACACATATGTAAGGTACATATTTGGCTAAGAGAGTAACGTTACATTTATAGCGGCAAGAGAGAACGGAAAAAGTGCATCTGCTCTACAACCTCCATGTGTTCTAAATTTGAAATACAAATACAAATTTCATTAAATACAAATGAAATTACAGAGTGGTATTCAAAAATGGATGCCAATTTTGACCTTAATTGAAATATTTAGTTGTTTTTAAAACCTTTTCATTATGATGCTTTAATCAATTTTAATACAGACTGTTCAACAAAAAGATAACAAGAAAAAACAAAAGAATATTTTATTTAAGGTCAAAATTTAGTTTTTAAATATTGGATTGTTTTTTTTCTTAGTCTGATCCCATTTTTTTTTTATAAAATTGAAAACCGTTTATCTATCAGGATCCTGAGGTGGTTCGTTGTGTTGTGGGTGCGTCGACATGCTGTATCAGTGTATGATCCCAGCCTCTCTCAATATGACTAAACATATTTAGAAAACACAAGTAAATTATCACTTGCTTCATGCTTATTTTCAAATTCACAATGGCTGATGGTAACGTTTTACTCTATTTTTCACAGTTTAATGGCATCGGAACATCTTACCAATTACTTAGGCATGCAAGCGCTTATTATTAAGAAACTATTTTTATGCCTTAACTGAGTTATTCATCTTATTCAATTTCACATGTGCATGTAAATACTCTGGCTAATGTATTAAAGTGAAGAAAGAGGAGCACGGATAAGTAGCTTCAAGCATCACAACACATTTTCCGTGGCTTCCCTTTTAGTAAATCTTGCAGCTTTATCTTACATCGACTCTTGGGAATTGTGCTATTTAAGAGCAAGGTGGAGGGTGTTTGGTTGGTCTCCATTGGAGTTTGCAGCTCCATGGATTTGGGCAGTCAGTTGTAGTTTTGAGGAGGTCAACAGAGTGAAACGGATAACCTACATGAGAACCGGTACGCATCAAAGACTATCAGCAGTCAACAGCAAAAAATAGAACTTGTTAACCATTGAGCTTTGCACCTTCCCTGAGCTTCACTGAACTTTCCATGTTTAAGGACTCAGTTTCTCTTAATTATATCTCGATCAGTAACGGCGCACTGCACGATAACGTGTAGTGAATACACTTGACTTGAGCATTCATAGTATTTATCCTCTTTCTCTGTACGTTTAGCATTTGTTTGCTCAGAGGTTGATGTGCTTGCTGCTTCCTGAGCAGCTCTTCTTTACTCCACCCTAGCAGCCCGCTGCTTCTGTTCTTTCGTCGGCATCTTTTCGCGTTACAACTGATTAAGTCAGTTTTTGTGTTGCAATTACTTAGTACATTTTCTTTAATTTTTCACGTAATCTGGCACTTAAGTCTTCAATCTGCCTCAAGAATGATTAGCGAAGGTGGTAGGGAATGAGAATGGCGCCCTGCTGCGCGCTGCCGAGAGTTGATTCTACAATAAAATAAAAATAAAAAGAGTAATAAAATCATCACCCCAAAAACGGATAGTAGACGTCACGTAGTATATGTGTAACAAATTTTAAGTCAATAGGTCAAACGGTTTACAAGCTACAGGTGATTTAAAATCCTGGACAGACAAACGAACAGCCACGGTAGCGTATTATAGAAGAAGATCTTATATAAGTGTACATTATTTATTTTTTTGTATACTATTTTCTTTGCATGTAACTACTTGCTTTGACTTCATGTAAAACGCTATCCATCAGTTTACTGTAGAACCACGGACGGTTTGTAGAAAAGGAGTCAGACAAGCCAGGTATAGTCAGAGTCGTGGAGATGTTGGCCAACAGGCCGGCTCTCCCCTATTGGCCAATCTACAGCTGAGTCAGTGCTGGACAGGCCAATCTGATGAAAGGACCCTTCAACCCATTGATTCCAGTGCTCCTTTATCTGACTATTCCATAGACAGGCAAACGACAAAAATAAGGGCTGATAAACAGAATGGGGTTAGGAAGGACATCCAGTCAAACTCTATAATGATGGGAAAAGTCCAATCAGCTTCTATCAATCCCATGTAAAAGTGGACGAAAAATGATAATTAATGAGTGATATTAATGCTGTTTAAATACTGTGAGTGACGCCAAAGAGAGTTAGAAAAATTTGAAATAAACTGAAGTCTTTTTAAAGTGATGTAAAATGTGATGTTCTAAAACTTTACTTCTTCTAAAGTTGTAACAACACCCACACGGAAGCCACAATGTATTGGTTACATTAAGGATGCACTCAGTAAACACCACAAGAGAAGATTCCTTTTTAAAAGAGAATTGTTGAAATTTGATCATAACAGCATTATAGGTTAAACATTAAATTTGCTGCTGAGTAATTAATTCAAAGTTATTACAATGGCGTGGGTTCCATTAGTGTCAGATCTGGAAAATGATTGACTAATCTCCCACCTTATATTATCTCATTTTTTTGTTGAGATCATTAATAAAATTATTACTGTTAATGTAAAAAGGAACTTGGCTCAGTCCCAATGACGTTGGCGGCATCAGCGTGTTTCTAAAAAATATCAATTTAATTCCATGGAAGAAAAAAGAAAAGGAAATTTAATAACTTTGGTTAATCTTTTGAGATTTTATTTCACTTAAAAATAAGAATTTTTTTTAATATGTTACTCAGCCCATGTACTTAGTAGTGATGGCTGAGAAAAAAATGTTAATCTCTTGTATTCATACAGAATGAAGTTTTGATATAATAAAAGCCAAAGGTCCAAAGGTGACCAATGCCGTACAATGGAAAACAATGTGAAACACATTCATGTAAAAAAAAAAAAAAATAAACACTACTTATGCTTCATAATCCACATTATACAGCCGTATGGTAAAAACGTGCAAAACACATGCATTTTTTGCTGAACTACTTTCAAATAGATACATCTGGAAAAGTCAAGGCACATTATAAACAGGAAACACAAGTCACATTCTCTCTCTTCACCATGACTGAGTGGTACAACTTCCGCAGACTTATGAATGCTGCTCCGATCCACCTTTCGATCTCCCATTCCCTTCTTCGTTCACTCATAGACAAGTTCCCAAGATGAATTAATCTCTTCCCCAACACACCAAAAAAAATTCATTGGCTACCCACTAGAGGGCAGCACTATAGCAAATAACTGAGACATGGCAGCAAAGCAACCCAGCAAGCAGGCTGCATCTATAGTTGCTGTATACTGACATACAAGTTATTTTGTATGGTCAGGCTCAATGAGATACAAATTATCTCATACCTTACATTCAAAGTGTTTAAGATGGCCTCTGTTAAAATGTGTTCATAGGGGACCTCTAGCGGCTAAACTAGGTATTGTTTTATAGTGTTATTAAGACTCCATCTTGAAGCAAGCAGCACAAGGAGAAGCAGGTGGCAGCCCCCTGCTCGCTTCACTCGCCAACCCCCATGCAGGCACTATGCGACAGCCACTTTGCGGCTCTGCCGCTCCCATATGGGGAAGCAGATTTACAATTTAAAGAGATTGTTATTTTCATGGGAATTGTTACATATGCATAATAGACCTTACTATTTTACATTACAGCAAGTAATTAACCATAGTAAAAAATAGTACAATATAGTAAATTGAAAGAAAATTGTGTTTCATGTTAGAGGTATTTGTTGCGTTATATGTTTTCGTTCTGTTTGGCTTTGAAATTAACACGCAAATACTTTTTAAACATACACTTTTACTGTAAAACTTCAGTAAAAACAATATTTGGAATTAACTTTTCATCAATGTCGCTTTAAATTTTGATTCCGTGTTTGGAGTGACATCGTGACAACGCAACGTATAACTGCCTATGAGTGAATATCATTTCTTTCTCTCTAATAAATAAACCGTCTTTTTCGAATGTTCCTGTGATTTGTTAATTGTCATAGCAAAAACTACTCTAATGGGAAACTGTAAACATTTTAATACGAATGGCATATCAAGATCTCCTTTGGTGTCTAATGTTTTCTGTGGAAGATGTACTAAATTACCTTTCTTATTGCCTGTTAAAATTTTACATTTCAGAATTGTTCGACGAATTTTGAATACAACTAATCTTGTCCTATTGTATAGCCCATCATTCATACATAAATTAGGACATAACATTACGATACATCCTTCTTTCAACAGTAATTCGCCTGGTGGAAGACCAGACGGTGTTAACGGTTGTAGATATTCTATGGGATATCGTAAGTTGATGTTTTCATCTTCCGCACCATCACCACCAACTGTTTCAGCAGAGTCTATTGATATACATTTAACCAATTTGCCGTGCAACTGATTGACAATTTATGCGTAAATTTGTTTGACTTCATCATTTCTTTGTGCTAGGATTGCCCGTGTACTCATTTCTTCTGCTGATAACCCTTTGGGTTCTACATTATGATATGGTCATAATACATCTTCTTTTATTAGGAACTTAAAGTAAGGAAAACGTAAAACTTTGAGAGTGCAGGAACTGTGTCTGACAAAAGCATTCATACGAGTGAGAGGTGAGAGAACCCCAGGCGTGGGTCGTTAACCATAAATGGTTGAGAGGAGGGCGGGACTTGATAAAATCTCTTGGCAATAGTCTCGTCTTGCAGGAATTGAAAAACATCTCTTGGAAATATTCTTGTCTCAAGATTTTTTTTTTTATAATAGAGACATGTACATTGAGTTATAGTTGTTCCTTTTACAATTTTGCAAATGTTTAGTGTGCATGTAAATATATATGTATATGATTGTTCTGGCCTATTTTTATGCCTTTGAATATGAAGCAGCAGGATGTCTTTGCGCTAAAGGATCTGTTTTGTGATATTTATCCCATTTCTTAAGGAAATAATAGCAAAGTAGTTTGCATTAAATTTGAAGGCATTTTTAAAGACGAATATACAGTACTGTGCAAAAGTTTTAGGCAGGTGTGAAAAAATGCTGTAAACAAAGAATGCTTTCAGAAATATAAATAATGATTGTTTATTGTTATCAATTTACAAAATGCAAAGTGAGTGAACAAAAGAAAAATCTAAATCAAATCAATATTTGGTGTTACTACCTTTTGCCTTCAAACCAGCATCAATTCTTATAGGTACTGTAAAAGCCATTTTCCTTGTTCTATAAGATTCATGAATGTTTATTAGATGACAATGCATAAACTATGGAAGGTTCCTATAACCCCCGTGAATAGAATCGTTTTGGTATGTTCTTGCCAATTCTAATAGCTTGGAGTAAACATTATTCTTCAGTTAGTGTCAGCCTTGCCTTGTATAAGGTGTAGAGGCATACGGTTTTTAACCGTGACCGCACGTTATCGTGCCTGGGCACTTGCCTATGTGCCAGCCGGCTTACGAGCCTTTAAGTAGAAAAGAACAAATTAAGAACCTTTAAGAAGGAAAGAAGAAATTAAGAACCTTAAAGTACAGAAGAAGAAATTAAGAATGTTTAAGTATAAAAATACTAAAGTCTTTCAAGAAAAGCTAAGTTTATAGAAGATAAATTTTTCCCTTTTTTTGCCTTTTATTCTACGTGTGTAACTATTTTTTCTTTTATTCTTGTTTGGATTATACGCTTTTAACTTTCACTAAAAACCTTTAAAACGAACTCTTGGACTCTGTGAATTCTTTTGACACACGTCTTACCCGTGCCTGATGACACCTTTTATTTTTGCAGCTACAGGTACACTTGCACAAAGTCAAGGATTTTGTAGGATTCTAGTCAGGTGTCTGATCAACCAATTCTACCAAACAGGTGCTAATGATCATCAATGTTACACGTAGGTTGAAACACAGTCATTAACTGAAACAGAAACAGCTGTGTAGGAGGCTTAAAACTGGGTGAGGAACAGCCAAACTCTGCTACCAAGGTGAGGTTGTGGAAGACAGTTTCATGTCATGGCAAGATTGAGCACAGCAACAAGACACAAGGTAGTTCTACTGCATCAGCAAGGTCTCTCCCAGACAAAGATTTCAAAGCAGACTGGGGTTTCAAGATGTGCTGTTCAAGCTCTTTTGAAGAAGCACAAAGAAACGGGCAACGTTGAGGATCGTAGATGCAGTGGTCGGCCAAGGAAACTTAGTGCAGCAGATGAAAGACACATCAAGCTTATTACCCTTCGAAATCGGAAGATGTCCAGCAGTGCCATCAGCTCAGAACTGGCAGAAACCAGGAGCACCCAGGTACACCCATCTACTGTCCGGAGAAGTCTGGCCAGAAGTGGTCTTCATGGAAGAGTTGCAGCCAAAAAGCCATACCCCCGACGTGGAAACAAGGCCAAGCAACTCAAGTATGCACGAAAACATAGGAACTGGGGTGCAGAAAAATGGCAGCAGGTGCTCTGGACTGATGAGTCAAAATTTGAAATATTTGGCTGTAGCAGAAGGCAGTTTGTTCGTCGAAGGGCTGGAGAGCGGTACAATAATGAGTGTGTGCAGACAACAGTGAAGCATGGTGGAGATTCCTTGAACGTTTGGGGCTGCATTTCTGCAAATGGAGTTGGAGATTTGGTCAGGATTAATGGTGTTCTCAATGCTGAGAAACACAGGCAGATACTTATCCATCATGCAATACCATCAGGTAGGTGTATGATTAGCCCCAAATTTATTCTACAGCAGGACAACGACCCCAAACATACAGCCAAAGTCATTAAGAACTATCTTCAGTGTAAAGAAGAACAAGAAGTCCTGGAAGTGATGGTATGGCCCCCACAGAGCCCTGATCTCAACATCATCGAGTGTGTCTGGGATTACATGAAGAGACAGAAAAATGTGAGGAAGCCTACATCCACAGAAGATCTGTGGTTATTTCTCCAAGATGTTTGGCACAACCTACCAGCCGAGTTCCCTCAAAAACTGTGTGCAAGTGTACCTAGAAGAATTGATGATGTTTTGAAGGCAAAGGGCGGTCACACCAAATACTGATTTGATTTAGATTTCTCCTTTTTTTCATTCACTACATTTTCTTGATTGATGAAAATAAATGATTAACACTTCCATTTTTGAAAGCATTCTTTGTTTACAGCATTTTTTCACACCTGCCTAAAACTTTTGCAAAGTACTGTATATTGTTAACAAATTCTAATAGGTATTGCTTGTTATTTTACACACCACTTTCATTAAATGCCTGGACATCACCAGTGCCCCGGGTGTTTGTTGAAGGAGTGTTTATCTTGCTGCGTAACTATGTATGGAAACACGTAGTGGTGGGCAGAAGAACAATCTTCAACACTTGTACAGTACATTTCAGACATGTGTGGCATGACAACAACCCAAATAAAAATGACATGGCTGATGGTATCATCATCATACATTGACAAACTGTAAATAATTTTTAAAAATAACAGGACAAAAATGTATCCTCTTTGAAGAAATTGTGACATATGAATTTATCTGAATATTATGCTTTTAATTTTCCCCTTGTTCATTTAAGTTACACCATTAACTCTTTAACAAATCTACTGAATCTTTCTCTTCTATCCCTAATAGCTGAAAAAGCATTCTTTAGTTATTCCAGGGCAGCTTTAGCCACACACAGTACTGAGAATTGTTTTTGCCCCATATTTTGTCAATCTGGTGATCTACATGTTTTCAAATTCACATTTTGCCAAGAACACTTTACTAAGGCTACATACAGCACAAGGTCACACGTAGACAAGCTGAGACTGAGATGGTAACCTTTAACCCTTGTCTCCAGTTTTCCTTTTCAAAGACTTCAAATTTCACTTCTTCAAAAGCTAAAATGGAGAAATATAAAGAAGTTAGACTTCAGCTATCAGTGTTACACGTCAATAAAATGAATCTGTTTCAGTAAAAATGGCACACTGAATCAGGCAATCAGCACCTATCTTGCAGTCTCATTTAACGCTGGAGTGGCTGAGACTACGCTACCTGCCATCTAGGGACATAAAAATGATCCTAAGCACCGAAGTAAATTGCTATTGCTGCTGGAAATGTTTTAAGAGAAGGTTTATTTTTCAAATCTGACAGAGTGAGTTTTCAAAAAATATATAACAAAATGTATGAATGGAATAAGAATTGATTTTGTGTTTATATTTTAACCTGTTTAGCCCTTTTCTAAAGAAAGCTGGCATTTTGCTATTTTAAATACTTGGAAAAGGTGGACGTATGCCTCAAATATTTCAGAATTTTAATGAAATAATTTTAGTTGATTTTTTTGTAAATATTGGAGAGTTGCTCTCTTTACCAATAGTTATAATTTAATTTAAATTAAATTGTATACATGTTGGCCTACTGATTTATATTTTGGATTGGAAAACACACAAT
This sequence comes from Erpetoichthys calabaricus, assembly GCF_900747795.2. Classification (NCBI taxonomy): domain Eukaryota; kingdom Metazoa; phylum Chordata; class Cladistia; order Polypteriformes; family Polypteridae; genus Erpetoichthys; species Erpetoichthys calabaricus. The sequence goes on along the minus strand of NC_041397.2, from coordinate 296,194,379 downwards.
TATTGATATTGTTGAAGCAAAAAGACAGCAGATTTGATAGTGAACTTGTTAGGTGTACATTTTATTTTCTGCCAATAAAACTATAACAGGAATCGTTCGTTCGTTCATTGGGTTGATGTTTACTAGACTATGGATTTTTAGTAGAATTTCTCTTTTTAGGGATTGCACAAAATACATACAGTAGTTCTGTGACTTGAAATGACAGGTCACCCATAGAATGAAGAGTTAGCACACCGACCAGGTCATCCTGTTCAATTAAAGCAGTAAAAAAAACAGCCAACACCTCTTGGCATCACTACAAATACTCTCTTGGGCAAAAAAAACAAAAGTATTCGGATCTCTGCTGCAGAATAGAAGGTAAATTACTGGAGCTCTGTCCGGCAGGTCACTCTGAGTGGAAAAGATGCCATCTTCTGGGCAGCCAGCCTCCTTATATTGCACAAACTAGAAGGGATGGGGCTAAGTGCCCTCACTGGGTGGTTTCCTAGTGCTGGAGGTAGAGAAGGAGAATTGAATGTTAGTGACAAGCACCCCATCTCGCTCTGCTTGGACATAACAGACAGACAACACAAAGTGGGATATATTAAATATTCCCATACTCAGCTAGTAACATGGCGATCACTGCCTCTAAAGGAGATCTTTACACCTGATTGGAGGAGCAACTCACCCAAGGAAGGAAAGGGCGAAGTTCCGGAAGCGAGGATAAAGGTAAGGTGGAAAGAATTCAGAACTGGCCTGCCTACATATAATCAGGAACATCTGATCACTTTGAATGAAGTGTCACATTTCATGGAGTACTTTGGGTACTGTGGAGGACCAGCTTACACTCCTTATTTCAGGTGCTATTTCATGCCAGGCAGGTTTCATCCTATATACAATCATATGAACTGGTAAAGGCAATATGGTGCTTGGAGATTATGTGAATGGGCAATGGTAAAAAGTGAGCACATTGTAACTAAAACTAAAATGTGTAATACAGAAGTTGAAATGATGGCAAATTCTTCCATGATACCACCTAGGGAGATCCATTACCAACACTCTACTGACGAATCTTAGCAAAGAAAAAAGTTAAAACAAAACTGAGTGCCATTATGAACAAAACTGTACATCCTCTCTCTGACTCACTGAGGACTTTCAGCCAGAAAAGGGTCAAGAAACATTATTGGGTTTCCTTCATACCAACAGCAATCAGCCTGCACAATGTCTCACTGGGACTTGGACTGCCAAGTCAGAAGTTTTCTCCATCCATTTTCCAACCCGCTATATCCTAACACAGGGTCACGGGGGTCTGCTGGAGCCAATCCCAGCCAGCACAGGGCGCAAGGCAGGAAACAAACCCTGGGCAGGATGCCAACCCACCACAGGGCATACACACACACCCACCACACACAAGAGACAATTTAAGATCAGCAACGCACCTACCTGCATGTCTTTGGACTGTGCGAGGAAACCAGAGCACCAGGAGGAAACCCACGCAGACACGGGGAGAACATGCAAACTCCACACAGGGAGGACCTGCGAAGTGAACCCGGGTCTCCTTACTGCTAGGCAGTAGCGCTACCCAGTGGTAGAATTCTCGCCTGCCACGCGGGAGGCCCGGGTTCAATTCCCGGCCAATGCAGCTAGACTTTGTCCTCACAGGTGGCGCAGAGGTAGTGCTGCTGCTTTGTAGTAAGAAGACTGTGGAAGATTGTGGGTTCGCTTCCCGGTTCCTCCCTGTGTGGATAGCACTTTGAGTACTGAGAAAAGCGCTATATAAATGTAATGAATTATTATTATTACCACTGCACCACCATGCCGCCCAGAAGTTTTCTTTTCTTTTTAATTTTCTTCTTTGTTCAGACCAAAGTTTGTGTGAATATTTATGTATGCATATATGTGTGTATGTATGTATTGTAAAAGAAGCCCGGACACAGACACAAAGACCAACAATGTCCCAAAAACACACTCTTTTATTTTCTTTGCTGCCTTTTCCAGCTCACAGTACACAAACCTACAATATAGCTCAGTCCTTCCTTTCCTTCTCTGCCGCCTCCACTCCTATCTCGCAAGCTCTGTCTTCTCCCGGGAGCCAGAGTCGGGGAGCAGAAATGGCTGCTGGCTCCATTTATAACACACACAGAAGTGCTCCAGGAGCTTGATGACCTATTTCCAACAGCACTTCCGGGTGTGGCTTAAAAGCTGCTCTCCAGGGCTCAGCAGTAGCTACAGCACCCCCTGGCGGTGGGGGTGCACCAAACTCCAACTCCCATGAAGCCCTGCGGGAGTCCTAGGCACCGCTGCAACCCAGGTATGGTCCTGACCAGGCTTGTTCCCCCAGTCCATACAGTGAAGAGGCGTCCCGGCCGTCTGTGACAGTATGCATGTATGTACTGTGCATTTAAAGAGTTCCTATCTATCTATCTATCTATCTATCTATCTATCTATCTATCTATCTATCTATCTATCTATCTATCTATCTATCTATCTATCTATCTATCTATCTATCTATCTATTATATAGTGCCTTTCATTATCTATCTATCTATCTATCTATCTATCTATCTATCTATCTATCTATCTATCTATCTATCTATCTATCTATCTATCTATCTATTATATAGTGCCTTTCATTATCTATCTATCTATCTATCTATCTATCTATCTATCTATCTATCTATCTATCTATCTATCTATCTATCTATCTATCTATCTATCTATCTATCTATCTATCTATCTATCTATCTATCTATCTATCTATCTATCTAACAGAGAATACTGTTGATTCTAAATAGGGAACTTTAGAAGTAACAAAGTTCTCTCAGCATGTTCCATTTGTGGACACAACATGCTGGACCTGCTCCATTCAAATGTTAATGACTGTTAATGTTAATACAATCTGAGCAGGTCTGACCTCATCTTACTGCCACCTACAAGCCTGTAATTGATAGCATGAGCTCTCTTATTATACAAGCCAGAAGTTCTGCATCTGTTTAGTGGGTTATGATTTGTTAAAATTTATATTTTTAAAATGATAAAATTTATATTTTTCTTAAGCTTCGGTTAAGTCTACATTTACCCTTGAAAATGAATATCTATGCTCTATGCATATAGATATTTTCTTAGTTCTGATGGAAATACTTGATTTCAGAATGCATAGTTGGATCAATAAGTAAAAATTGTTCTTTTTGATAGATTAGTATAGCTCACCTCTAAGCTGGCATGTTTGTATTACAATCAAAGTTCTATCTCATATTAACTTACAGTGGGTAAAAGACTATACCATTGTCTATGGCTGTGAAAGAAAATTATATTCTATTCAAATTAAGCACGTACTAATATGAGTTTAACTTAAAGCATTAACTTTCCAAGATTGGCTTCTACAATGTTAATGGAACATTCTTGCTTCACCTCAAAGCTAACATGTAAATAAAATATTCTAACCTGATATCTTGCTACAACCAGTGAACAGTCTCAGTTTGGCATACAGATGTCAAGGTATAGGGACATACGTACAAAATGTAATGAAATATTTCATTTTGTTTTGGAAGAGTTCATTTTATTTACATGTGTGTTATTTGTTTATGCTACACAGTGGGTTTTTCCATTTGGCCACCATCGGTTGGGATGTGACAATATACATATGGCAGCTGTCACATGATATATTATCCCTTGGTTGGATAAACTTCTCTGAAACGACTGTAGCTTTCAAACAAGTAGGCCGCCCTAGTGTAAGGTTCCACTTTGGTTTATTGAAATCCATTCTGCTTTCGTTTTGTCATCGTGTTTTGTTTGCTTGATCTTTTTGCCTCTTTTGTTACTGATCTGGTTTCTCTGTGAAGCTCACATATTGTAATCATCTCCTATGAATATTTTCTCCTCTCACAATAATCGTTGTACAAATTATCCTACTACAGACTGCAGAATTTCTTGTTTCACATACCATGCCTAATGGTCTCCTTATATTTTGTAGGACTTTGTGAAAGGAACTTGACAAACATAAGTTAGCTTCTTGATAGTGTGCCTTGATGAACCAGATACCTTGCCAATCTTAACATCAGAAATCTGTTGCCCCGTGTCCTAAAAACACAAGACCAACCCCTCTTTACAGAATTAAAGCCTATTGCTGCATAAACAGAGCAGACATTTCTTTGTTTTAAAGGAGAATAAATCAGCCAAAAATGTTTTGTCTTTCTATACAATGTTAGCATATTAATACTTTAGTTAGAATGAATAAGAAAAATAAGGATAAGTCAATAATTATCTGCACTGTTTTTCTAAAACTTCTTAGATCTACAGTAGAGAACACGCAGTACATAGCCACAACTTTATAAATCTTGAGCAGGGTGAGCCATTAGTCAGATGTAAATCATTCATCCTTATGCCAAGACTTGAGATATCTCCTTACTGCCCAAAGTTGGGTCTTTTCTGAGCACTTCTGAGGGCTTCAAACTGTTACAAACACAATACAGTCATGTTGTGACTTATGGCTCCATATGGGACCAGCTATTTGGTTGTACGTCGGCCACAAAGTGTACAAGTCATTGAAATTCAGGTTCTGTGGGTCTGGTGTGGGTCATACATACATACTTAAATTGCAAGTCCACGTGAGGCAGTTGTGGTGAGTCGCCTGAGCCAGTCGTTCTTATCCACTGGGCCATGATCTGGGCTGCCTCTGGTAGGTCATGGATTGCAGTCATTGGTTCCCGAGTTGGTCATGGTAGGAAATATATCTCCCCATTTCTAAGTGAGCTTGTTTCACCAAGTGGGATCCCTGATCATGCTAGTTTCGCCAAGAAGGCAGTTTGCAATTGCAGCTAGTGGGTCTTAGATGAATTAAAAAAGAGGCAAAACCAGGTTGCTGGACCATAAAGGTTAAGAAACACTGGTGTGGTGGTGTAAGAACAAATACATACAAATTAGCCACATGGAGCAGTGCCAATCAAATCAAGCCTTAAAGAGCCCTTCAAGAGTCAAAAAACATATGAAACTTTTTGAAATCATAATTATAATAAGGAAAGATTTATTACTGCTGCTGTTTTTGGAAATTTCGAGAACATTATTACGAAACCTTGGCTCTAAGTACGCATCTCCTTAACTTGGTCAGCTGTATTCTAATCCCGACCAGATCTTCCAGTGTTTTTGGATGCAGTAAGAAGACTGACTTTGCTAATGCATAAATCCATAAAAATGTAGCAGGAATGTGTCGTGGTTGTGTTTTGTGACCTTTAACTTAATTCTAAGCAGATTTTTTATTTTACTGTTAGTGTTATTTTTATTATTGTTAATTTCTAACACGGTACAGAGCAAGTCAGATGGAATTTCATTGAGTGTTTGTGGACTTTGAGAAACCATATGGGTGCCAAGAGAGGAGTTGTGGTACAGTATAAGGAAGTCAGGAGTGGAATGTGAGGTTGGTTCAGGATATGTACTGTATAAGGACAGTGTGACTGAGGTGGGGTGTACAGTAGGAATGATAGCCTGTTTCAAGCTGAAAGTTGGATTACATCAAGGATCGGCTCTGAGCCCTTGCCTGTTTGCTATGGTGATGAACAAGTAGACAGATGAGGCCAGACAGCATTTTTCATGGACTATGATGTTCTTGGATGACATTGTGATCTGTAGTGAGATTAGACAGCAGGAGAGAAGGAGAATTACAGACAGTAGGAGTAAGACAGTATATGTGTGAGAATGAGAGGGAAGGTGGTGGAGGGGTGTGACTGCAAGGAGAAGAGGTGGTGAAGATAGACAAATTGAAATACTTGGGTTCAACAGTCCAAAGTAATGGAGAGTGTGGCAGAGAGATGAAGAAGAGAGTCCAGGCAGGGTGGACTGGGTGGAGAAGAGTGGCAGAAGTGATTTGTGATAGAAGAGTCCTTGCAAGAGTGAAAGGGAAGGTCTAAAAAATGGAATTGAGACCACCAATGTTGTATAGTTTGTAGACAGTGGCACTGACAAAAAGACAGAGCTAGAAGTGTCAGAGTTGAAGATGCTAAGATTTTTGCTAACGAGGGTAGACGGGATTAGAAATGAGTATATTAGAGGGACAACACAGGTGCAACAGTTTGATGACCAGTTTGAGAGGGTAGATTGAGATGTTCTGGTCACATGCAGAGGAGAGATGAGGGGTAAATTGGGAAAGGAATGTCGAGCATGGAACTGGCAAGCAAGAAGAAAAGAAGAAGAACAAAGAGGGGGTATATGGGTGTGGTGAGGGAGGACATGAAGGTGAAAATGATATAAAAGACAGGGATAGATGGAGATGGAGGATCTGCTGTGGTGACTCCTAAATGGGAGCAACCAAAGGAAGACATTGATTTTTGTGATGTTATTGTAGCACCATTGTGTATGTGTTTATTCTCACAGGGTAATGATACTTTGGGTCTCATTCTGACAATCTGGACCGTGTTTATATCATTCCTTGCTGTTCATTTGTGAGGTGAATGATGAAACCAATTATGTCACTGTGTTCTTCCTATTTAAGATGGCAGCCTGGAATTACTTTTTTACATTTGATTTTATTTGAAGAATGTAACACAATAATAGAACAAACACCAAAAAAGAGGACAATACAAATACTGTATATGTTCTGAGGAAAATCAGTAGAACTTGGCACGCAATGCACCACCCGACTCAGAGAGTGCTACAGTATACTATGACAGAGTCTCCTCTAAAGTGGTTCTTCAAATGGAATTAAACAGCAAATAAAATTAGAAAGCTTAGCACGGGCTCAGCCTACTTACTTACATTAATTAATTCTTGACAAATCCAGAAAAGTTCTGAACATGTTCTCCGAAAAACAATTAGATTTTTCCATTTAAGCAAGGCCCTTAACCTGAAAATGTATAATGGGCCCGAATAGTGACCAGTTCTGGACAAACTTATAGGTAAGTAATAAATTAAAAAAAATATTTTTTTAGAGGGCGGCACGGTGGTGCAGTGGTACCGCTGCTGCCTTGCAGTAAGGAGACCTGGGGGTTCTCTTCCCGGGTCCTCCATGCTTGGAGTTTGCATGTTCTCCCCATATCTGCCTGGGTTTCCTCCCACAGTCCAAAGACATGCACGTTAAGTGCATTGGCGATCCTAAATTGTCCCTAGTGTGTGCTTGGTGTGTGTGTGTGTGCCCTGCAGTGGGCTGGTACCCTGCCCAGGGTTTGTTTCCTGCCTTGCGCCCTGTGTTGGCTGGGATTGGCTACAGCAGACCCCCGTGACCGTTTGTTAAGATATAGCGGGTTGGATAATGGATGGATGGATTTTTTTTAGAAGAGTATTCCTTTAAACTGGATGTGAAACAAATGTAAATATTGGGAGAAAATATATGAAAATAGAGTGAATTTGTAAACTCTAAAGTGCCATGGAATAAACATGAGAGGATCAGTTGTTGGTGCATGCTGTGACTGAAGGAAGGACCGGTGGATAGAGACTGGGCTCAAGACATTATCTTCCCCGGGACCCTAGAGGGCAGCCACCCTTAGTGGGTGTGGCACCACGGATTCCTACAGGGCACACTGGCAGTTGGAGTTTAGTGCAGCCCTGTTGAGTTCAGTGGGTACTGCCAGGTGGAGTTGTGGAGACTGCAGATGATGGCAGACTTTCGCCACTCTTGGAATTATTGTTTTACATAATAAAGATTGAAAAAAAAGACAAAATACATAAATTAAAATAAGGGAACACTAATTAACATAGAATAAAAGTAAGGTCTGATGGCCATGGATGACAGAAAAAAACAAAAAAAACTCCAGATGGCTGGAGAAAAAAAAAATCTGCAGGGGTTCCGAGGCCACGAGACCACCCAGCCCTCTCTAGGCATTCTTGTGGTAATGTGCCTTACTGGCATTACCTGTAATTAAATAAAATTAGTTAAGTGTCCTCTGCATAGTGTTGAGGGAGACATTTGTTTGAGAAACAAAAAGGTTAAAAAAGTATAAAGAAAGGAAACTTGAGTTTTTCCTTTTTATATAATGCAGACAGACGTCTTCACTGACCATATTAGCACCTTTTGGGGAGCGTCGCGGCAGATCTCGTGTAGACTGGAGAGACGGCGCTGCCATTAACCGGCCAGGATGGCACTGTCGGTCCTCCACTCCTGAAAAGGGATCCCATGTTTGTTGTTGTCTGGGCAGTAGTTTAAGGGAAGGACGTAAAAATGGAAAGTGCTTACTTTCACTTAAGGCAGAAGACAGAAGCGCAGTTTGCATCTCAAAAGCCGGCACAGCTATGCGCGCGCGCGCCAGCTGCTTGAACTCTTATAGTATTTTTGCAGGGCAGGAGACGCCACTTCTCGCAGATGCGTTCTCATCATTGCGTGCTGGCGGAGGGATGACGTAGGACAGTTTAAATACAAAAGGGAATCATGGCCTCTAGAGGGGGTTCTTTCTGACTAGATCGTCTTAGAGAAAGGTACTTGGTAGAACAGCATTTTGAATTTACCAAGCATTACGGCTTGTGCTTTGCTTATTGTAAATATTTTTTCTTGTATATACTGTATATATATATATATATATATACAGTGGTGTGAAAAACTATTTGCCCCCTTCCTGATTTCTTATTCTTTTGCATGTTTGTCACACAAAATGTTTCTGATCATCAAACACATTTAACCATTAGTCAAATATAACACAAGTAAACACAAAATGCAGTTTGTAAATGATGGTTTTTATTATTTAGGGAGAAAAAAAAATCCAAACCTACATGGCCCTGTGTGAAAAAGTAATTGCCCCCTGAACCTAATAACTGGTTGGGCCACCCTTAGCAGCAATAACTGCAATCAAGCGTTTGCGATAACTTGCAATGAGTCTTTTACAGAGCTCTGGAGGAATTTTAGCCCACTCATCTTTGCAAAATTGTTGTAATTCAGCTTTATTTGAGGGTTTTCTAGCATGAACCGCCTTTTTAAGGTCATGCCATAGCATCTCAATTGGATTCAGGTCAGGACTTTGACTAGGCCACTCCAAAGTCTTCAGTTTGTTTTTCTTCAGCCATTCAGAGGTGGATTTGCTGGTGTGTTTTGGGTCATTGTCCTGTTGCAGCACCCAAGATCGCTTCAGCTTGAGTTGACGAACAGATGGCCAGACATTCTCCTTCAGGATTTTTTGGTAGACAGTAGAATTCATGGTTCCATCTATCACAGCAAGCCTTCCAGGTCCTGAAGCAGCAAAACAACCCCAGACCATCACACTACCACCACCATATTTTACTGTTGGTATGATGTTCTTTTTCTGAAATGCTGTGTTCCTTTTACGCCAGATGTAACGGGACATTTGCCTTCCAAAAAGTTCAACTTTTGTCTCATCAGTCCACAAGGTATTTTCCCAAAAGTCTTGGCAATCATTGAGATGTTTCTTAGCAAAATTGAGACGAGCCCTAATGTTCTTTTTGCTTAACAGTGGTTTGCGTCTTGGAAATCTGCCATGCAGGCCGTTTTTGCCCAGTCTCTTTCTTATGGTGGAGTCGTGAACACTGACCTTAATTGAGGCAAGTGAGGCCTGCAGTTCTTTAGACGTTGTCCTGGGGTCTTTTGTGACCTCTCGGATGAGTTGTCTCTGCGCTCTTGGGGTAATTTTGGTCGGCCGGCCACTCCTGGGAAGGTTCACCACTGTTCCATGTTTTTGCCATTTGTGGATAATGGCTCTCACTGTGGTTCGCTGGAGTCCCAAAGCTTTAGAAATGGCTTTATAACCTTTACCAGACTGATAGATCTCAATTACTTCTGTTCTCATTTGTTCCTGAATTTCTTTGGATCTTGGCATGATGTCTAGCTTTTGAGGTGCTTTTGGTCTACTTCTCTGTGTCAGGCAGCTCCTATTTAAGTGATTTCTTGATTGAAACAGGTGTGGCAGTAATCAGGCCTGGGGGTGGCTACAGAAATTGAACTCAGGTGTGATACACCACAGTTAGGTTATTTTTTAACAAGGGGGCAATTACTTTTTCACACAGGGCCATGTAGGTTTGGATTTTTTTTCTCCCTAAATAATAAAAACTACCATTTACAAACTGCATTTTGTGTTTACTTGTGTTATATTTGACTAATGGTTAAATGTGTTTGATGATCAGAAACATTTTGTGTGACAAACATGCAAAAGAATAAGAAATCAGGAAGGGGGCAAATAGTTTTTCACACCACTGTATATATATATATATATATATATATATATATATATATATATATATATATATATATATTGTGGAGGATTGCCGGCTTTTTACTCCGGCCCTCACCCCCAGGCCGCCAGGAGGAGCTCTCCCAGCAGCGTGGACGTGCCCCGAGTTCCAGCAGGGCCTCATGGACTATGTAGTTTTTATACACAGCCCTGCTTGATACCTTGGGGGCCACCAGGAGTCACTGTAGGGGGGCTTGTGGACTCTTATGTGCCCTATAACCCGGGAGTACGTCACGGTCACGTGACAGGAAGGAGAGACGTGCTCCCGGGTTGAAGAAAAGGACTGTTTACCCTGACCCAGAAGGAAAAAGGAACTGTGGACTGTTGGACAGGGTCAGGGTGTATAAAAGGACTGTGGGAAAGCTCAGACACTGAGCTGAGCTGAGTGGAAGGGTGGCAACGCGTCTGGGAGTGGAGGATTGGTTATTGTTTATTGGAATTATTATTATTATTTGAGTATTGTGGAGTGGAGGGTGCTTTGTGCACATTTATTATTATTATTATTATTAATAATAATAAACTATTATTTGGACTTTTATCTTGTGTCTGACGCCTAGTCTGAGGGTTCAAGGGGTCACAGAGACCTTAATCTGTCACAATATATATATATATATATATATATATATATATATAAATATCTCTCGAATAACTTTGGTGGAGGTATTTATTGGGTTGTGGTTATTGGTGCACTGTTTATTTTTGTATATACACTTTTTCTGTATTTTGAATATTTTTGTTTTGATGAATCCTGTATACAGTGATCCCTCGCTATATCGCACTTCGCCTTTCGCAGCTTCACTCTATCGTGGATTTTATATGTAAGCATATTTAAATATATATCACGGATTTTTTGCTGGTTCGCAGATTTCTGAGGACAATGGGTCTTTTAATTTCTGGTATATGCTTCCTCAGTTGGTTTGCCCAGTTGATTTCATACAAGGGACACTATTGGCAGATGGCTGAGAAGCTACCCAACTTACTTTCTCTCTCTCTCTTGCGCTGACTTTCTCTGATCCTGACGTAGGGGGATTGAGCAGGGGGGCTGTTCGCACACCTAGACGATACGGACGCTCGTCTAAAAATGCTGAAAGATTATCTTCACGTTGCTACCTTCTGTGTGCAGCTGCTTCGCATACTTAAAAGCTCAAAGGGCACGTATTGATTTTTGACTGTTTGTTTTTCTCTGTCTGTCTGTCTGTCTCTCTCTCTCTCTCTCTCTATCTCTCTCTCTCTCTCTCCCTGCTCCTGACGGAGGGGGTGTGAGCTGCCGCCTTCAACAGCTTTGTGCCGCAGTGCTTCGCATACTTAAAAGCCAAACAGCCCTATTGATTTGTTTGCTTTCCTCTCTCTCCTGATGCACACTCCTTTGAAGAGGAAGATATGTTTGCATTCTTTTAATTGTGAGACAGAACTGTCATCTCTGTCTTGTCATGGAGCACAGTTTAAACTTTTGAAAAAGAGACAAATGTTTGTTTGCAGTGTTTGAATAACGTTCATGTCTCTCTACAACCTCCTGTGTTTCTGCGCAAATCTGTGACCCAAGCATGACAATATAAAAATAACCATATAAACATATGGTTTCTACTTCGCGGATTTTCTTATTTCGCGGGTGGCTCTGGAACGCAACCCCCGCGATGGAGGAGGGATTACTGTACACTGTTTGAAGGAGCAGCTTCCTGACTTGGAGCACTGTGGCGGAAGACAGCTTCCTTTTGGTTCGTGTATATATGATTTTCACTAGTTTGTATGCAGTATTCTTTTTTATTTGGGACTTACAGTCAACACTATAAATACTGTATATAGTCACTATTTTTGGGCTCCATTTAATTACTGTTTTTGTGTGTCCTTTGCGGTACTGGACTATGTATTAATATATAAATTCCGCAGGACATTCTTTTTGTTTTCTTTAAGTGCATCTGTAAATGAAACCTCACTTTATTTTTCAAAAAACCCAACCCTTTTTTGTGTCCATGTCTCCCTGTCTTACACCATCATCCTAGTCACGCTCGGTCCCACATACTAGACACCTAGAGTGTAGGCTGGTGACCCCAATTCCCACTACATGGGGTGTCACAATTCTACCTAACATAAACATGTGCTGTACATTTAAACTTGTGCCTGGTGTCGTTCTGTGTCAGGTATGGGTGGATAGTGTTCCCCCTACAGGCTGTAATGCATTATTTACTGATATAAATATGCAGAGCACAAGTCAGCACCAGTGAATGTATGCTCTAATAATAGCATTTCTCACAAAGCAAGTAATAATAACAAAAACATAAATAAACAGTCTCGTTCCACTGGATTAATTCCCTTCATAATTTTAAACACTTCAGTCAGGTCTCCTCTTAATCTTCTTTTGCTTAAACTGTAAAGGCTCAGCTTTTTTAATCTTTCCTCGCAATTTATTCCCTGTAGCCCTGGAATCAGCCTAGTCGCTCTTCTCTGGACTTTTTATAGCCTGAAGACCAAAACCGCACCCAGTACTCAAGATGAGGCCTGACCAGTGAGTTGTAAAGCTTGAGCAGAACCTCTTTGGACTTGTACTTCATACCTCATGCATGTACACAGCTTCTGAACACGGTGTGGCAGTTGATAGTGTCGAGTCCACTACGACTCCTAAATCCTTCTCATAAGGTCTACTTTCGATTTTCAGGCCTCTCATTGTGTATTCAAACCTCACATTTTTACTTCCTACATGTAATACATTTCTTCTTCTTCTTCTTCTTTGTCTTTCAGCTGTTCCCATTAGTGGGGTGCCATAGCAGTTCCTCTGTTTCCATGTTTTCCTGTCCACTGTGTCTTGCTCTGTCACATTCCTGTGTAGCTTTGGCTTTATGCTTGAAGTTGTTGAGTTGATGGAAATAAAATCTTCTCCAATGGCATGGGTTTCCTTCAGACTGCATCAGGTTTTCCTATTCACTAAGTGCAGGAGCACAGCGCTGTGAACAATTCTCAGTTAAAATGCAAGTATAGATTATACTAATTACTAAACACACAACTGGTACGCGTATAAATGCAGATTTGTTAAAACACATAAAGAACAAGGTAATACATATTAATCATCAGTGGAAACCAATAATATCTGTCTGTAGCTGTGTTTACCCAAAATTACCAAAGTTCTGCAGCTATTAGTTTGCTTCCTGGGATTCTGGCAATAGTGTGACACATGCTGAAATAATTACATAGACCAAGTTTAGAAGTTTAGTAAAAGTTTAAAGCAAAACAGTTCACACAAAATAGAGAAAAAGTTGGTATTGCAACGTAAACAAAAGTCCTTGTTCAAAGAAAATTCTGTTTAAGACTTTTACCTTGTTTCGTTTCATTCCTCTAAGTTTGGTCATACAGTCGTATTAAACACGTTAAACACATAAGCACAGTCAGAAAACTGTATTTGCAAACAAATCTAACAGTCCGTGCTAGCAGTAGGACTGTTTCATCTCTGGCTTAATTAACACTCTGTTACACAGATAAAGCCAAGAAAGTTCTATCTCATGTTAACGTACATGGGGTAAAGAGTCTACCATATTCTAGGTAGCTATATGAAACTGACAATCTTTATATATAATCTTCATTTGGATCTTGATCTTTGTTTGTCCGCAAATTGCTGCCTCACGAAAAGCTACGTATAAATGACAGTCTCATTTGGGGTGGGAGCTGTGGGGATCGATCTCGGGTCGCTGGTGTTCAGATTCGTTTGCCTTGCCGCTCTCACACAGCGGATCCTCTTAAGGGACTGGAACGACTTGATATTTGTGATGCTGCCTCGCGAAAAGCTCAATAAAGCAAAGCACGGACGCTACGTCTCGAAGACGATGCGGAAGACGCCGCTTATGATGAACCATCCATAAGTCGTGGGAAGAGAAACAGAAATGCTCCTCCACCACCACATAATTACTATTCGGACAGTGATTCCAAGTAGGCCGTTCCTATCGAATCAATGTCCAAGGGTTTTGTTTTGTAATTTTGTTTCCCTTATAAAAAATCATAATGCTGTGCGACGAAGGGCCCAGTTCACGACTGGCAGCCGCGTTTAAACAGGGAGCCCTTCACAGACAACTTTAACACGCGCAACGTAGTTGGGCGCACACGGCTAGTTCTATAGAAAGTAAGCAAACATATGAATTTAACATCAAACTTTTTTTCTCGGATAAGAGGATGGATGGATGGACTTTAACTTTTTAAGATTGGTTCTTACACTGTCCATTATTTAATTGCTGAACTATAGCCATTTACATTCATGCATCTTCTCCATTCTGTCTAAAGAAAAGCTGTTTGAAATTTGCCCTTAGCCTTCTTTTCCCACATGCTTCTTGTCCAAATCTTAAAGAGCTCATTTTAAGATAACAGCTTGTATTACTGTTAGCCTCTGCTTGCCTAAGGATTCCACTTGTTTCATCCTTCTTCGATGGTATACCGTATTGCTTATCCACAAAGTTTTGCCAGGGTCCTATCCATTTCCATTACAGACAGACGTTGTGCCACTCAGGTACTCATTGTGATGAAACGTTTTAGAATTCATTTGCAGTATTTCAGCTCCTGATTTGCCGTATACTTTACAAAGTATTATTTTTTTCAGATGTGTTTGTTCTACCCAAATCCTTAAGAAGCATGTAAAACACAATTTAAATTCTTTGAGCCCTGCAGAGAAACTGATAAGAATAAGATGGGTGCCTTCAGAAGTGATAATACATCAGATGTGAAGTAACTGCTTAAGCCATGTCTGGCTTCACTAGAGACGTGTTCAGTCCTGTTGACCACTGATATATAAAAGCAATTCTCAAAGCAAAGGAAAACTCTTTTGAGAAATGTGTTGGCAGTGTTAGCTTTATACGCCAGTGTTCATTTTCCACTATTTAAAGCTTCCTTTAAAGCCCATTTAAGTAACTTTTGGTAGAAAGTCCTCTTGAACTTCACCTTTGTAAGCACTACAGTTCCCTGGCCATCTCTGTGACAATTTCATTCTGTGTATTTCTATTTGTAGCTCAAAAGTTTGGCTAAAAAGATTTGAAGCACAGTGGCTCAGAGAGTAATACTTCTATTTTTAATTTCTAACCTGGCACTAACATGATTTTTTTCTGTTTACTTATGTTTTCCGTGGTGCTAATATCAGAACTTCATTTAGCATATCCCAATTCATGTTGGTTCATTTCCAGATTACTGTATGTACAGCTGTTGGTTTGGTTCTAATACATTTTTAGCATTATTTTTCAGGAGCACCACCATGTTGTTGATGGCTACATTACTCATTACTAGTCACAAGAGCAGTGCAGGGTGTGAGGAATGATGTCAGTGCAATGTATGACATATTGTAGTAATCATGGGCATAAGCAGGGGTCAATATAGTAAGTTATAATAATTCAGGAATCAAAGTAAGATATTTAATGTAAATAACACAGAAATTGAAAACAAGAATAATACATTCAAGGAAATATACTTAAAGAAACACAGAAATTTTAATGAAACAGTTGGAAAATCATCATTATGGGTAAGATTTCACTATACAGTGGATTCAGAAAGTGATCAGCCCCATTTACTTTCCACATACTAGTCACACACGTGTGTATGGGAAACAGATAAAAGGCTCAAATGAAGGTACAGTGCATCCGGAAAGTATTCCCAGCGCATCACTTTTTCCACATTTTGTTACGTTACAGCCTTATTCCAAAATGGATTAAATTCATTTTTTTCCTCAGAATTCTACACACAACACCTCATAATGACAACGTGAAAAAAGTTCACTTGAGATTTTTGGAAATTTATTAAAAATAAAAAAATTGAGAAAGAACATGTACATAAGTATTCACAGCCTTTGCCGTGAAGCTCAAAATTGAGCTCAGGTGTCATCCTGTTTCCCCCGATCATCCTTGAGATGTTTCTGCAGCTTCATTGGAGTCCACCTGTGGTAAATTCAGTTGGTTGGACATGATTTGGAAAGGCACACACCTGTCTATATAAGATCCCACAGTTGACAGTTCATGTCAGAGCACAAACCAAGTATGAAGTCAAAGGAATTGTCTGTAGACCTCCGAGACAGGATTGTCTCGAGGCACAAATCTGGGAAAGGTTACAGAAAAATTTCTGCTGCTTTGAAGGTCCCAATGAGCACAGTGTCCTCCATCATCCGTAAGAGGAAGAACTTCGAAACCACCAGGACTCTTCCTAGAGCTGGCCGGCCATCTAAACTGAGCGATCAGGGGAGAAGGGCCTTAGTCAGGGAGGTGACCAAGAACCCAATGGTCACTCTGTCAGAGCTCCAGAGGTCCTCTGTGGAGAGAGGAGAACCTTCCAGAAGGACAACCATCTCTGCAGCAATCCACCAATCAGGCCTGTATGGTAGAGTGGCCAGACGGTAGCCACTCCTTAGTAAAAGGCACATGGCAGCCCACCTGGAGTTTGCCAAAAGGCACCTGAAGGACTCTCAGACCATGAGAAAGAAAATTCTCTGGTCTGATGAGACAAAGATTGAACTCTTTGGTGTGAATGCCAGGCGTCACGTTTGGAGGAAACCAGGCACCGCTCATCACCAGGCCAATACCATCCCTACAGTGAAGCATGGTGGTGGCAGCATCATTCTGTGGGGATGTTTTTCAGCGGCAGGGACTGAGAGACTAGTCAGGATAAAAGGAAAGATGACTGCAGCAATGTACAGAGACATCCTGGATGAAAACCTGCTCCAGAGCTCTCTTGACTTCAGACTGGGGCGACGGTTCATCTTTCAGCAGGACAACAACCCTAAGCACACAGCCAAGATATCAAAGGAGTGGCTTCAGGACAACTCTGTGAATGTCCTTGAGTGGCCCAGCCAGAGCCCAGACTTGAATCTGATTAAACCTCTGGAGAGATCTTAAAATGGCTGTGCACCGACGCTTCCCATCCAACCTGACGGAGCTTGAGAGGTGCTGCAAAGAGGAATGGGCGAAACTGGCCAAGGATAGGTGTGCCAAGCTTGTGGCATCATATTCAAAAAGACTTGAGGCTGTAATTGCTGCCAAAAGTGCATCGACAAAGTATTGAGCAAAGGCTGTGAATACTTATGTACATGGGATTTCTCAGTTTTTTTTTTTTTTTAATAAATTTGCAAAAACCTCAAGTAAACTTTTTTCACGTTGTCATTATGGGGTGTTGTGTGTAGAATTCTCAGGAAAAAAAGGAATTTAATTCATTTTGGAATAAGGCTGTAACATAACAAAATGTGGAAAAAGTGATGCACTGTGAATACTTTCCGGATGCACTGTAATTCCATGCCAGACCAGGGGATGGCAGAGTACACTAACCCTTACTCTTTTTCATTGGCAGACCGATCATGGGAAATTGCGCCTTGATCCGCTGATATCACTTCCGCTCCTTGCCCATGTAGACATCACTTCCGGTTCCTGCCCCAATGACATCACTTCCCCTGCCTGCCTTTAAAACCGCCATGTTTGCCTGTCTTTTTGTTCTCATTTTGGACTGAGTTCTGTAAACAGTGAACCACAACCTCTTTTTTAGGCAGCCTAATTCAAGTAAACAGGCGGCTGCCCCTCAACCTCTTTCTGTGTCCATTGAATCCTTTCACAGTACTTTATTGTGTTGTACATTTAATTTTAAATGCATAAATTTAGTGAAAACATGTGTTCAGAAAAGTTTTCTTTTAATTTTATTTTATTTGAAGAAAATAACATTGCATACAATCATGATGAACTTATACGACAAATGACTAGTCAAATTAGAAAGAAAAAGAAAAACAGGAACAAAAAGAGACCCAATTCAGAAAGGTTTTTGAAATTTCTCATTTGTATAAGAATTGAGACCCTTTACTGTAGCACTCCAGATTGTGGTCAGGTGCCCCCTGTTTGCTTTTTTTTTCCTTAAGATGTGTCCAGAATGTGATTGGATTACCATCTGTGACACACTGAAATGATTGGATGTCGTTTAGAAAGACACATGTGTACCTGTGTGCATGTGATCCACCATTCTCACTGCATGTCAGAATAAAAACCAAGCCATGATGTCCAATGAACTCTCTGTAGACCTCCACGATCAGATTGTGGTGAGGTACAGATCAGGGCAATGGGACAAAAGTACTTGTAAAGCTTTGATGTTCCCAGAAGCACAATGGCCTCAATACGTCTGGAACCACCAGGATTCCTCCTAGAGTTGATCATATACCCAAACAGAGTGAATAGGCAAGAAGGGCCTTATGTCAGGGAGGTGACCAAGAACTCAGTGGTCAATCTAATTAAGCTTCAGAAGTCCCCTGCTGAGATGGGAGAACGTGTCAGAAGAACAGCCATCTCAGCAGCACTCCATCAATTAGGTGTTTGTGGTGGAGTGTCTAGATGGAAGCTGCTCTTCAGTATAAGGCACGTGACAGTTTAATGGACTCTAATTGAATGACAGAAAAAATACTCTCTACTCAGGTGAGACAGAAATTGAACACTTTGGTGTGAACTCCAAGCACTATGTCTGGCGAAGACCAGGTACCTGCCTAATACCATCCTTTCCACTTAAACATTTTGGTGACAGAATCATGATATGCTAGTCAGAATTGAGTGAAGGAGGAATGTGGCCAAATACAGAGATGTCCTTGAAGAAAACCTGCTCCAGAGTGCATGCAGACAGGTGAAACTGTTCACCATTCAGCATGGCAATGAAAGCATACAGCCAAGACAGCACTGGAGTGGCTTTGGGACAAATCTCTGACCGTCCTTGATAGGACAGCTCAGAATTAAACCACAAAGAACATCTGTGGAGAAACCTGAAGATGGCAGTTTACAGATGCATCCCATTCAATCCAGCAAAGCTTGAGAAGACCTCCCAGGAACAATGGGGTACAATGCCCAAATCCAGGTATGCACAGCTTTTATAGACTTACCAAGAAAACTTGAAGTTGAAATTGCTGCAGAAGGGGCTTCTACAAAGAACTGAATGAAGATTCTGAATACTGATATGAAAGATCACAGGTGGTGCAGTGGTAGTGCTGCTGCTTTGCAGTAAGGAGACTGTTGAAGATTGTGGGTTCACTTCCTGATTCCTCCCTGTGTGGATAGCGCTTTGAGTACTGAGAAAAGCGCTATATAAATGTAATAAATTATTATTATTATTGAATTATTATTATTATTATTAAAGAGAGTCATCAGTGTTTAATAAATTTGCAGACCTTTCAGGAAACAGGTCTTCACTTTGTCATTATAAGTTATTGAGTCCAGATTGTTAAGGAAAAAAATTCAAATTTGTCCTTTTAAAATGAAATCTGCAACACAATAGTGTGCATAAAGAGAAAGGAACTACATGCTTTCTGAATCCTCTGTAAGCAGGTGTTTTGTCTACTCTGATGGCGCAGCCATACTCATGTCCTCAGTTTGGATCAATAATGGAATGACATGCAATAAAGCTAAGAGAAGCAGGTTTTGGTTGGTGATGACCTTGTTTTGAGTTTTGGTTAAGAATGCTGCCTAATGTTGTGGCTGTTGTGTTAGGGAAAATAAAAAACGATGGATTGACTGATTTAGTTGCAACCTGGCTGAAATTTTTAGTTTTAGAATTTGGAGCATTTTAGCTTGAGTGTGATTTATGATTTACAGACCCCTATCTTCTGAATGACTTTTTTTTTTCGGCATGTCTTATAACACTACACTATCTGCGCCACTCAAACTATGCTCAAATTAGCACACTTACTACTTGTAGAGTCTGCTTGCTTTCCCATTGTCTGTGAGGTTTTATTCTGCTGGTAAAATGTGTGGCTTATGATGGTTTTTTTTGGATGAGTTCCTGAGAGTTCTACCCAATGGGCTGGCTGGCTCCATTCCAGATGTGATTCCTCACTGATGTCCAGTCCTGCCAATGTTAGGAATGACTTATCAGTTTAATAAAAACACAGTGAGTTGCAGAGATGTTAACAAGTTGAAGGGATGTTACAAAAGAATGCTTAGCCTGATAAATGGATAGAAAGAAACAGTCAAACTGCCAAATTCAAAATGTAACCAGAACAAGCCAACTAAAGTGTTTTTTTTTCTTTGCATTTATGAACTTGTTTTTATTAGTTGAGTCTTCTGTTTTTGTTGTAGGATTTGGACGAGGTGAGGTATAACCACAACACCTTTATTGTCCTCATCAAAACATTATGACAGGTTTGCGAAGAACAGGCCACTCAGGCCAACCAGTTTACAAACCTATTCACCTTTATACTCCAAAATTAACATCAAGATTTGAAGGTACTCATTGTCCTACTCTGTACTTGCACTACTTACAGCACTAGGGTGTTGTACTGTGTTAGCCATTATGGATGTAGTGAAAGGTCAAGCAAGATGACACCTTTTATTGGCTAACTAGAAAGATTACAATATGTAGGCTTTCGAGGCAACTCCGGCTTCTTCTTCAAGGAAAGATGTTGCCTTGAAAGCCGGCATATTGTAATCTTTCTAGTTAGCCAATAAAAGGTGTCATCTTGCTTGACTTCTCACTACTACACTCAGGGCCGGATTTTCCTATAGCCTAACTAGGCTTCAGCCTAGGGCCTCAAGATCAAGAGGGACCTACATTCAAATTGTTAGCAAAATTAAAATTACACTATTCTAAAAACAGTGAACACTAAAACACTGAACCGAAAATAAGGAGAAATTCTACGCATATGACTAATAAACAAACATAAAAATGTATTGGTTAATCACAGTAATGATGTATTTTATTATCTGTCATGTAATTTACAAACTTAAAAATGGAAGGTGAAAGGGCCTCATAAGTGGAATAGCCTAAGGCCTCTTTTCATATAAATCCGGCCCTGACTACACTACTTGGTAATTTATTCCATGTGTTCTTTGCTTGAAGAAAAACTTTCTAACATGTGAGAACAATGTGCTGTTAACTAATATTCTTTTAAAGCAAACAGGGATGCTCTGTATGAATTCTTGTTATAATTTTAAACACTTGTAATATAAACTTCAAAAGATTCATTTCTTTAGTCTATCCTCATGGTTCATACCTTTCAGTCCCAGGTTGCTCTTCTCTAGTGATGCTGTCTTTTTTTAGTATGGCGACCAAAACTGGAGACAATACTCCAGATAAGGCCTTACTAGTACGTTACATAACATAAGCCTAAATTCCTTGAGTTATACATCTCACATTATGCTAGAATAAAAAGCAAACTCGCTCAGAATGACACAAAAGATGTCTAGAATGGACTGATCATAATTTCAGGACTCAATAAATCCAGTGCTCAAGTGCTAGAAGGGGATGTGGGCAAAGCTAACATGCTGAACTCATTTTTAATAGATTTTCCCTCCCTCTGACACGTTTTTCTAATGAGCAGTTGCCCCCACACCAATCTCTGATTCTGCAAGATATATGAATTAGCCACTGATTATAGAGCTGGAAGAAACAACAACCTCAGTCTCCCCATCAAGCCATGCATCTGTAAAAAGCAATGAATCCATATGCCTAGGGAGCAGCAATCAGAAAAATATATCTTTTTTTTTAATAGCTCTCATACATGTAAGGTGTGGGAGTGCTTATTAGAGCAGGTAATTTCAGAAATTAAGACAAGGCTCAACTTGGATAAATTACTGTAGTTTACTGATTTCACCTCTTGTGTGCCTGTCCGTACTCTGAATTGTTGGGGAATCAACGCCCCTGCAGAATCCTGCATATGATATCAGTACCAGTACATTATGCCACGTGCCCCCTGGCCCATCATGCACTAAACCTCAGGCATCCTGTAGTTCAGGACCAAACATCAGTGAGATAATGGGACACACAGACACAGCCTTAAAAATACTGACCTTTATTAAAATAAGCGCAGTCCTTTATTGTGATCATCAGTATGCACTTCTTCATGAATACAATATTCATTTTGTCTCACACAATAAAAAGGAACTTAACAACAACCCTTCTTTTTCAAAATAGCATACCTCGCAATTGCTATAAAGTGGAAGTGTTGAGATAATAGATTTTATGGTTTCTGTCTAAGATTGACACTGCCCAAAGACAGTGATTTGTTTATTTTACTACACACACCCATCCCAACCCGCCATGCACACACTCACACACAGAGACACTGATAAAGAGGCTCAATGAATCAATCAATAGTAAAGATAGAATAATGGTAATGAAGTATATATTAAGCAAATAATGATGGAAAAACACAACAATATTAAACAAATAACGCATACGCAAAAGACCTCCACCGTTATGCAGACGCGTGGGTCTACAAAATAATGTCAAAAAGACTAATGCAATGGTGTGTGCAAAGAAGTAAGAAAAGGTTGAAATTGATATGGAGGTGTGGACAGTGGAACAGGTTGCAGTCTTCATTTATCTGGGATCCATCTTTTGAGAGGATGGAGGACGTAGTCAGGGAATAAAAAGGGACCTAGCAATGGCTTTGCTTAATAATGACACAACTGAATACAATCTGGAGAAGTAGACATACTGTATATCTAACAGTTTAAATGTCAGGCTGGGTAAAGCCCTTATCTAGCCAATTGCAACATATGGATGCGAAGGATGGACCTCAAGCAGGTAGACACAAAAAACATAGAAGATTTCGAAATGTGGTGCTACAGACAGACGCTCCAAGTGTCATGGAAAGAACATCATACTAGCAGATGGATTCGCAAGCAGCTGAGTGAACCCAAAGAACTTCTTCACAAAGTAAGAAAGTTAAAATTTGGCTACTATGGGCACATTACAAGGAAGACTAGCTGTATGGAGAAAGACATCATTCAGGAATGCAAAAAAGGCAAGCACAGCAGACGGTGATAGAGGAGAAGATGGACAGAGAATATTTCTAACTAATGGGAGTCAATGAAGTGGTTTGGGCGACAAAAGACAATGAGGCATGGAAACAGGCCTTACTCGCTGCCAAACTTTCCAAAGAAGGACGGCATTGAACAATAACAACATAAATAAAACCCAACGAAACACTAAACACTAGACGATAAACAATCAACAATTATGACACAGTCCAGTACAACAGCTGTATATGATGGTGAAAACAGATTGTGATGCCAAGTACACAGTTTCCTGAATGTTATGAAAGTTTTGTCCTACCACACTAGTTATTGTGAGAAGATCTGTAGAAGTTGGGAGTGATCACCGGACGAAAACGTTTTCCAACTGAGATGAAATCATTCAAACGAGTAGACACAGAACAAACACTCAAATCTAAAATGATTGTATTCCAGAGGTGGTGTGAGAAGCATAGAAACAAATATATACCGATGGTCACGACTCC
The DNA here is from genome assembly GCF_900747795.2 of Erpetoichthys calabaricus. Taxonomy (NCBI): domain Eukaryota; kingdom Metazoa; phylum Chordata; class Cladistia; order Polypteriformes; family Polypteridae; genus Erpetoichthys; species Erpetoichthys calabaricus. The sequence goes on along the minus strand of NC_041397.2, from coordinate 296,171,031 downwards.
CTTGATGTATTTTTAGATCCTTTCTAAACAGGCTGCCAAATTACCCTTCTTCCCACCAAACTCTTGCACCCTCTGAATCTGTAATACTACCAGGGCTGCTGGGAGTTGTAGTCATTTAAGTAGCACTGTTACAACTTAAACTGGGGTTTGGAGGTCTGACACTACAGTCCTTTTAGTTCTACATCCCTACTTCCTCTGTATATTCAGAGGTCTGGTCAAAGTACGTCTCAACATTTTCTTCTCTGTTATAGCCTTTACCATATTCTGTCTATTTTACAGTTCTAACAGCAGCCGCCTTTCCACTCCATCGGAGATCGGTTTGCTGCAGCCTAACCTCCTTGCTCACTGATCTGTAAAGAACAACAGTAGCCACCAAAAACACACACTTTCTGGAGTTATATCCTCTCCCAGTGGCATTTCCAATAAACTCAGCTGACACATAATTAGCCTTTCTAATTACCTTGCACACAATCCTTACTGGCAAACAAGTGCAACAATTAAACCTGCAGTCTTGCCCAAGTGGTGAGGAGCAATCACTCCAACTCCAATATACTGGCTATCAATTCTACGTCACCTCCAATGCACCAGGCTGATTCCTCCCTCACCACCATCCAGAAGTGCACTGGTCTCCAAAGTCTAAACACACCTCTTGGAGAACCTCCAGCCAATGCAGTGTCCTGTGTCACACACCCAGCACCATCCCACTCTAGGTAAGTGCGGCACATACTCTTAACTATTTACTCTTGTCCTATTCTTTAAGCAGTTAAAATATGTATAAACTAGGCAACATCTAATGGTTCTGTGAAGTGACTCGTCCCACTGTGAGACAACTATGCCATTAGCTACTACAAAATAATGCAGCAAGGAAGAGCAGAGAGTTCAGACTCAAATCATTCTTTCCTGTTTTAAGCTCTAAGTGGCTTCTACCTTTCTGCGTATGGATGTCCAGGCAGGCCTTGTTGTGCTGCCAGTCCTCTTGTGTCCTGGGGATCTCTCCTCAGGTAGCATAGCCTCTTTCTGTCTTGGTCTTTTGGTCGTTGAGATTATAGTTTAGGATCACAGCTCCTGAGCATCACCAGTTCTCTCCACATTGGTGTGAATGGCGAGACTGTCTAAATGCCAGAGTTCTTTTTTGGCATTCTTCTCTCTACATGTATACCCCTAGAAACATCCTAAAATTTATGCAGCTTTCCACTATAATGTAAAAACTGATTTTGCCTCTTGTAGAAAAAGGACAAAAAGGTTAATCATATTTATATTGGTGTGAAGTGGCAGGTTAGCAAGGGTTTAAAAAAGTCTAGTCAGGACTGAGCATACATAGGAATCACACAATCAGGTTCAAATCAATAAAATCAAAATAAAAATAATAGAAATTGCAAGAGACTGAACTATTTCTATTAACATTACAATGTAGCTCAGGCCATCTTGGTCATATACTGTATTTTGAGACTGTCCTACATTTTTAGATTAGGGTATTTGTTTTTTTATCTGACAGTATCAGATTTACAGTCATTCTTGATCCTGTTACCACAGTGTTTGGAGTAATATTAGACAGGACAAAACTATCTAGTGATTGTTAAAATTAGGAATTTTCTCCAATGCAAAAGAGATGTGAGGCCTCATAAAACAAGCCAGAGAGAAGACTACAATCCTAACTGACTTTAGCCAGGCCCCCAAGGGTACCTATGGGTTTCCACTAGAGCAACCCCAAAAATTGGGTACTGTCAAAACAGCCATTTATATCCCAAAAATATAACAAAAAAAAGAGCAGGAATGACCATAAACTATCTTCTTTCAGTAAAAGGGCAAAAAAGAATAAGTCAAGGATTTATTTTGTAAAAAACACAAAGCCAAGCTCAAAAGAGCAAAAACAGGTACAAAGGAGATGCCTAAAAGGCAGTCCTAAAGAATACGAGTTCCAAAGCACAAGAGCAAAATATATCAAGAAAAACAGAAAATCCAACACAGAAAACTCAGCATGCTGAAGAACATTGATAAAAGAGTGAATCCCTTCTCCTGAGCCTTCTCAACCAATTTAAACAGTGTGAGGGAGGGCTCCGGAATAGTGATGCTGGAAATGGCTTCGCCTTCTGGTACTCCACCCACAAAGAGTAAAGTATATAACTGCATTTAAAGGAACAGTACACAATTGCAAAACCAACAAAAGTAACGTAAAGACATGTAAATAAGAACTCAAAAATAATAAAACATAAAACGCACAAAACTTCAAGTAGCATGTTGATTAGCTGGATGAATTCTAATGCACCCACCACAAATGAATGAGAAAACAATATATTACCTAAAATGAGAGAAAATCATTTTTTCTTTGTGTGCAACTGTGCAGAGGTTCCTTATAATCTATTCTTCAGTGTCTGTTGAGCTTCTGCCAATGTCTCAGTTTAATGTGTGCTGTTCTAAGTGATATGATGAGCTTCTTGCTACTTACAACCTGTATGTTTTCATTTAGGTGGGGTATTTACTGTTAGTATGTAGTATTCCATGATTTACCAGGCTGATTGTAGTTTGGATTGGATCGCATTTTTTTTTTGGCTTATAGTAGTGTGTGTAAGATTATTGTGTTCTAATGCTAAATATCTTCTCTTTGACTACTAACGTTTAGATAATACAAAACTGTGCAACTAATACTTGAATAAAATGTGTATTGTGATCTGCACCCCCAACCCCCAGGACACAAAGCATCAGAGTACCTAAAATCCAAAATGTCTGAGCATTGGCATCAAAGTGGATCTGGCATTGCTGGATTTCTGTTTTTTATGAAATCACATGAAAGTTGTTGTTCCAGGATAGTCGTTCATGTTCTATTAAATTGTTATTTACATTTATTTATAGATAGATAGATAGATAGATAGATAGATAGATAGATAGATAGATAGATAGATAGATAGATAGATAGATAGATACTTTATTAATCCCAATGGGAAATTCACATTCTCCAGCAGCAGCATACTGATACAATAAATAATATTAAATTAAAGATTGATAATAATGCAGGTGAAAAACAGACAATAACTTTGTATAATGTTAAATGTTAATGTTTATCCCCCCAGGTGGAATTGAAGAGTCACATAGTTTGGGGGAGGAACGATCTCCTCAATCTGTCAGTGGAGCAGGACAGTGACAGCAGTCTGTCACTGAAGCTGCTCCTCTGTCTGGAGATGATACTATTTAGTGGATGCAGTGGATTCTCCATAATTGATAGGAGCCTGCTGAGCACCCTTCGCTATGCCACAGATGTTAAACTGTCCAGCTCCATGCCAACAATAGAGCCTGCCTTCCTCAACAGTTTGTCCAGGCGTGAGGTGTCTTTCTTCTTAATGCTGCCTCCCCAGCACACCACCACGTAGAAGAGGGCACTCGCCACAACTGTCTGATAGAACATCTGCAGCATCTTATTGCAGATGTTGAAGGACGCGAGTCTTCTAAGGAAGTACAGTATAGTCGGCTCTGTCCTTTCTTGCACAGCGCATCAGTATTGGCAGTCCAGTCTAATTTATCATCCAGCTGCACTCCCAGATATTTATAGGTCTGTACCATCTGCACACAGTCACCTCTGATGATCACTGGGTCTATGAGGGGTCTGGGCCTCCTAAAATCCACCACCAGCTCCTTGGTTTTGCTGGTGTTCAGTTGTAGGTGGTTTGAGTCGCACCATTTAACAAAGTCATTAATTAGGTCCCTATACTCTTCCTCCTGCACACTCCTGATGCAGCCCACGATAGCAGTGTCATCAGCGAACTTTTGCACATGGCAGGACTCCGAGTTGTATTGGAAGTCCGATGTATATATATATAACAGGACCGGAGAAAGTACAGTCCCTTGTGGCACTCCTGTGTTGCTGACCACGATGTCAGACGTGCAGTTCCCAAGACGCACATACTGAGGTCTTAGCAGATGTTTTATCCAAAGTGACTAGCATAGACATAACACAGGTAATTCTCCAAGGACTGTTGTGAGTGCCAAAAGAGATCAAGAAAATAAGTTACAGAGGCCAGGACAGTTAAGGGGTCAGAACCATGAAACAGAAAGCCAATAAACAAAGGAACAAAACCAAATGAAGTCAGAGTCAAAACCAAAACCCAGTGCTAGGGCCTACTTGGAAATAAAGCTAAAAATGTTTTACAAATGCTGTGCAGGCCTCTAAAAAGCCACATAAAAGGCCACACCTTTCCTTATTTCAGGTCTGGGCCAAAAAGACTTGCCTCACCCTAGGCAGCTTGACTCCAAACCCCAAAAGTCAATCTTTCTAATCTGCACAGTTTCAAAAAGGGGGATACGTAAAATAATGAATGCTCACTATAACAAAGAAGAAACAATTGCATATTTTATATTTAAATTATTATTTCCTTTTTGAAAAATAGAAAAATAAACAAAGTAAAAATAAAGTTTTGCATCACAGTGAGTGCTCTCTTATCTTTAGACAAGTCAGAAGTTTTCTTCCTTCTTGTATTTTTTGAGTGTGTGAAAGAGGTGTTGTTGTTTGTTATACTATTTCTTGAGATTCTGTAAAAAGCTAAATGTCCGTCTTGGAAAAAAAAAGTTTTATCTATTTATCTGCTATGAAATAATCAGCCTCATCACAGGAAAAAGGTTTGTGGCATATATAGTCTCTGGCTGACAAAAGGGTATTTGAAAAGAGCACTATGTATACTCCTCGAGTTCCATACTGAACTGACTAATATTCAAAATCATGGCGGCTTCTTCTGGGCGCCGGAACCAGAATTGATGTCTCCAAGTTTGAATCAGGCATGTTTTCCTGTGTTTGGTCTGTAGAGACAACAGGAGAGGGTTTAGTGCACCCTGCCACCCCCTGGCCTGGCATGGAATTACCTTCACTTGGTCAATTCAGCTTCCTCCTGTGTGACACTATCTATTATATAGAACCTTTCTTTATCTATCTATTATATAGTACCTTTCTATCTTTCTAATGTGGCTTGGAAAATGACTAGCATAATAGATAAAGGTTTTTAGTTATTGGATAGAATCCATTTAACTACTTTAATCCCTCTTTCTACGAACACAGCATTTAAATAGTAATCACATTAAGATAAAATTTGGCAGTATTTCAAATCTGATTAAAAATAATAATTTTATAGCATATAATATTAGATATCCTACTTTAATTATCTATTCTTCTTCATTGAATATATTTGCACTTCATTTTTAATGTTCTAAACACTTTGATTTGTTGCTATTTCCATTCATAAGCTCACACTGCTTTTTCCCACCTATAAAGGCTTTTTCACTGAAGTGTAAAACTAATGGTGATACTAAGTACTTGATAATCTATAATGTATAAAGAGATAAGGTTTTAGTACAGAGATATGGGTATTTTGTTAGATCACATCATTCACACTTCTAACCATCCATTCTCTTTACCTTTAATTTCCATCACAGCAACTCTTTAGCTCATGTATCCATTTATTTCAAAGCTCACTAACTCTGCAGGCCAATTAGAGCTGCTTTTATGTCGACTTCTCCAGGCAGTCCCATCCTTCTCAGGCAGGTCTCGTCCACCTGAGAGGTGTGTTTCTGTCACGTCAGGACCCAAGGGTACTACATTATTATTTCCACAGTTGAAAAACACTTGTGAAGAGCAACGTTTCTCAATCTTTAAGACCCGAGTTTTCATAACAGTTTTAATCGCGCCCCCTCTAATGTTTCTTTGAAACCCTAATAAAATGTATTCCTATATTTTTTGCTGCCGATACAGCGCTTGTTTTCTTTTTTTCACAGCTTCGCGCCCCCTTTTTTGTTACTTAGCCCCACAGGTTGAGAACCGCCGGTGTAGAGTATAATTGTCAAGTTGATGATGATGATGATGAACAATGGTATTTGTGCAGTTTTAACACAATTTTAATGTAGGCCCATTTAGGAGATACTTATACTTTCAATTAAATCAGCCTTCAGCAATGCATTCAAAATCTACAGTTGTTTCAATCATTTAGTTTTACTTTGACACATCTGTGTAGGTGCTTATAAAACACTTGCCTCACTTTCTTATTGCCTTCTTTTCAACTTACCCTTTAGGGAGGCATTCATATTTAAGTTGTACTTGCTTAAGTAGTATTTTGTTAAATGTTCAGGTTTTAGGGCATTGTTTAAGTTTATGCCATTAACTTTTTGAAATTCCTTTGTGTTGATTGTACATTATTTTTGTGATTCAGTGAATATCCGGGTGGTTTGCCATGTGGTGGGTGCAGCAACGCGATGTAATCAGCGCATGCTAATAACCTCAATGAATATTTACTTCATTAATTATGTACTTATTTTATGATTACATGGATTAATGTTAGATGCAATTAATTCCATACCATGATGCAGTTAGTTTATTTTTTAATTGATTTCCAGCTCTTTTATACAGTATATACAGGTAATATAACAATATTTATAAACTGTTACTAACCCTCCTCTATTCTGTGTCTCTTCTCGGTATACTCACTTGGTGCCACTCCTTTTCTGCCAAGTTGTTTTGCTGCCATCTCAGATAAAGGAGCATTGGAATCATCAGGAGTAAGGGTCCTTTCATCTGATTGGTTGCGGTGCACTGAGCCTGCACTTGGTGAGGAGTGCCGTGAAAGAACAAAGTCATTGGTACTGTTGTGTTGTATTTTTTGAGGTGGCCATGGTAGACTGGCTCTCTAGGTCTGTGAAGAGTCAAGGCCTGGGGGCTATCAAAAAGCAGGGCCTGTTAAAGCCCCCAGAGGCATCCCTTGTGTGATTTTGGGCTATACAAGAAATAAATTATTGTTGTTTGTATCATGTCATAGATAGATAGATAGAAAGACAGTCCCACTCCACTACTACATAGGTTTTAATCCCTGTGTCGTATATTTTGTTGAATCAGTCCTCGGGCTATTCCGGGGGCAATTCGCTGCTAACGTGGCTACAATGTGGACAATGTTTGTACAATGGATTAGAATGTGTTTTATAAATGTAATGCATTGTCTAATAGTGTATTTGTATCCATAAGAAGTTGGTGCCATGTTGAACACATATTGATAAAAACCAAGTAGCATGAAGACATCCATCTTTTAATTGACTAATCCATCTTTTTTTTTACCTTTGGTTAAACAGGAAGGAATCCAACCACCTTGCATGGGTATCATCAAACTGCTCAATTTAGTTAACTTTTTAAATAGTCTTCATATTTCTTATGTAGCAAAGTAGAGTTTTTTCCGTGTCCGGGGAGAAATCCACATGAATTCCTCCCACGTTTCTCAGTGTTTTAAAATTACTGAAATTACACAGTTCTGTAAACGCTATGGTGTTTCTGCAGTTGGTGTGCAAAGCATTTGTAATGAGACTTAAGAAAAGGACAGCAATCTGTAGGTCCTCATTAGACGGCAAGACCAAGACATTGTTGAAAGTGACAGTTCAATCAGCTAGGATGCGGGGGTGGGGAGGGGGTTCAGTGATATTTATGTATGTTTAAGTCAATGGTGTTCCTCTTTTGCCAAAGAACAAGCACTGTGAACCGATCAATAACGCAATCACTGAAAAATTGTTACATGAAAGGACTGCACATACTTAAATGTTTAAATTGTTGATTTTGAGTGAGAAACATGGGAGGTGTCCACTTGAATTAGCAGTATCATAGTGTTTGATCTTGCACATCAAAAGGTACAAGATAAAAAAATCTACTGTTCCCCTCCAGGATCTTGAATTTTGGTGTAAGTGGCTGTTGTTGGATGAACTATAAGACTGCCAAGGAGGTAAACAACCATTTAGCCTACTCTTCGTATAGGATGAATGTGGGAGGAAGACAAAAAAAAGTAAAGTATATGCTAAGGGATAATGTATTAAATTTCAGTCCAAAGCTCCAACTAATGTGCATCGTAGGAGGACATCACTGACAGTCTTACTGTTCTCCGGGGTTTCTGTGGACTCTAAAGTGTACACGATATAGTTGAGTTTTGTTAATGTAAAGTTCCATTTATTTCCACTCCATTGAAAAAGTTTCATTTACTTGCTTTCATTTTACTACAGTGTCTTCTTCAGACATCAAAGTTCTTCACATAAAATATTTTTAGTTTGGAAAACTCCCAATTTTTAATTGTATATCAGATCTTCTAGTGTCCTTTGCTTTGTACTAGTTACACTTTGCAGTTGACAGGTTTCTTTACCAGTATTTGTGAACTCAATTTGACTAATCAAGTATTTTTATTGGAAGATTTAAGCTCTTGTAACACCTGTATGATTTCTGTAGAACTAGTGTGAGGTTATTTTATTAGTGTTTCACAATGATCATGATAGTGCATCTATCAGCCCCAGGGGACAAATACAGTTCGTTCGTTCGTTCGTTCTATTTATCTATTATATAGTGCCTTTCATATCTATCTATCTATCTATCTATCTATCTATCTATCTATCTATCTATCTATCTATCTATCTATCTATCTATCTATCTATCTATCCAAAGCAACTAACATAGACATAATACAGGTAATTCTCCAAGGACTGTTGTAAGAGCCAAAAGAGATCAGGAAAATGAGTTACAGAGGCAAAGATGTGGCCAGGACGTAAAAGTAGTCAAAACTGTGAACTAGCGATGTGCTGACTTATCGTCCAAAGGAGTATAAGCCAAAGGAACAAAGCTAAATAAAGTCAAAGTCAAAACCAAAAAACAGTGCTAGGGACTATTTGCAAATAAAGCTTAAAAAAGATTTTTAAAATTCTGTACATCCACTGAGGGATAACTCATAACATATCTGTCAACATATATGTGTTATCGCTTCCATAATGTCATTAACGTTATGAACACAATCATGTAGCAAATCCACAAAGCATCACATCAAGTAATTAAATCAAGAAGGGAACAAAAATTAACCTTGTCAAATCAAATAAAAATGAAGAATAAACCTTATGGTTGTGATATCTTTAAAATGAACTACACAAAAGTCCACACCTGTCCTTATGTCAGGTCTGGGCCCAACAGATTGGCCTCACCCTAGGCAGCTTGACTCCAAATCCTAAACATCAATTTTTCTAATCTGCACAGTTCCAAAAAGGAGAATAAGTAAAATAATGAATGTCCAGTATAACAATGAAGAAACAATTCCATATTTTAATTTTTAAATTATTTCTTTTTTGAAAAATAGAAAAATAAACAAAGCAAAAATAAAGTTTTGCATTACCGTGACTGCTCTCTTATCTTTAGACAAGTCAGAAGTTTTCTTCCTTCTTGTAATTCTTTTGTGTATGAAAGAGGTGTTGTTGTTGCTTGTTATAACATTTCTTGAGATTCCGTAAAAAGCTAAATGTCCCACTTAGATATGAAAGGCTTTTTTGTTCCATCTATCTATCTATCTGTTTGTACCAGGAAGAAAACAGAAACGTGCTTTGTAACTTCTGTTGCCATACGATTTTAAAAGATATTAAAGTATAAATAGATGCCAGCATTTTAAACAAAATGGATACAAAGCCTCTTGGTGGGAGTTCTTTTGTTACATGTCAATGCACTGCCTCACATGGCTACTTATGCTAGATGCAGGACAGTGAAATAGGAAGTTCTCAGCCTCCAAATCCACATTCCAGACCTGTGTGGACGTCATGATGCTCTGTGAAGTCGTCAGCTTGCATACAGTACTAAAGTGAAAGAAGTGCTACGTGACTCACTCTGAATTCAACCAAGAAAACTTTTTTCATAGACATTTAGAAGCTTGTAGACAGATGGTGTAAGTATTCTGAGAACAATAGAGAATATAAGCAATGGTTTTAAAATGTCTTGGGTGTTTGCAGAACATCCTTTAAACGTGAAGTTGTGACATGTATTTAAAAGTATGTAAAGGGATGAATCCAATTTACAGTTGAATTATGTTATTTATCTTTTGCAGTACATACATTACTGTAAGCGTTCAGTTGCCATGTTTCTAGTGGTCCTTTGCAGCATTCATTATATTTAGGTTTGCACATATGCCTATGAACAGTATGAAGGAATGAACTGGACATAAATTATATATTTCTGCTTGTAACCTAGTGGTTTACTGCTCATACTATTGGTTTATGATTATTTACTATTGATTTGCATGTATACTTTATTGGTTTGGATGTGTGTAATACTGGAACCATCAGCAAGACCTTGCTCTTCCAATTTCTTTTTATTTTATGTACATCTGACTCTCAGACCCTTTAAGGTTTGTTTTGTTCAACGCTGCTCATCATAGCTAATTTTTAAATATTCAGCCCCTGCCACCTTCCTTACATCAGTTTTTCTCAATCTTTATGAGTTTCGCACTCCAGTTTTTCCTTTTTCAATTTATTGACATAACTCATTAGCAGCAATTGCAGACTTCCCCATTGGTGAAACGAGAGTGAGTGGCAATTCCACTTGGTGAAACGAGCTCACTTAGAAGTGGAAGAGCATGTCGCACAACACTGCTGATTGCTTAGGTGACTCACTTACAACCCAATGATGGCAACCGCAGGTCAAATAACCCAGTCATTAAGAAACACTGGCTTAGGCGGCCTACCACGACCCACTCACAAACCAACGATGGAATCAGTGGTGCTATCCAGTGTTTGAGAAACACTGCCTTACAAAGATCTGGCACATAACCACTGAGACACAAAGATCAGTTGATTCTAGTCTGGACCGCCAATTAAAGTATGCATACCGGTGATCCACACCAGACCTACAGAACATCAATTGCAGTGACCTGTACAAGCTGTGACCTACATACGGCCAAATGATTGGTCCCATATGGAGTTGTAGTTATGTTAATGTAACTAAAAGTTCGACCTCCCACTGTTATTTTATTAATCCTTGGAATAAGTAGGCTGACATCTTGAGCTCTTAATGTGTGCTCTGGTCATGATAAGTTCAGACAAGTAAACCGGACCTTGGCCATTTAAGGCTTTATATGTTAAAAGGAGGATTTTGAAATCTGCCCTAAACTTAACCGGGAGCCAGTGTAAGGATTTAAGAACTGGAGTTATGTGTTTGTACTTTCTTGTTCTTGTAATAATTCTTGCAGCAGCATTTTGGATTAACTGGAGGCTGTATAAAGAACAATTTGAACATCCAGTGAACACCGCATTGCAGTAGTCAATCCTACTAGAAATAAATGCTAATTAATTAATTTCTCAGAATCCTGTTTATTTAGAAAGCTCCTTAATTTCTCAACATTTTTAAGATGGAAGAAACAGGATTTGGACAGCTTTGTAATATGCACTTTAAATGACATGCCAGAGTCAAGGATAACTCCTAGATTGTGGGCTGATTAGTAAAATTAATGGTGATTCCAATCAAGTTAAATTTTGACAAAATATTTTTGCGATCAGCATAATTACCACCAATACTTAACATCTCTGTTTTATTGGTGTTTAAAGGTAGGTAGTTCTCATTCAATATATCTCATATTTCTAGTTTTAAGGTGCTTCAAACCATAGGAGAGGTCCAAAATCATTTCCAAAGTGAATGTGGATTTTTGGTCTTTGTCTTTATTATATACCAGAAGGACCCGCGGGAGTGATGTCAGTGGTCCCCCGGGATGTCCATTCTAGAACACTTCCTCTCAATTCCTACCTGTTCAGAATATTTAAGCAGCACTTCAAAAATGCACAAAAACACACAGCACCTCTAAAACCAAAGCAAGAACGACAAAAGCAATACAGTACATATACTGGCCACTAAAAAAGAAGTGCACAAAATATTCCAATATCTTGGACAATCTCTCAGTATATTATGGCCTACTGCACAATTAGGGATACACCAGCAGGCCACACATACATGTAGATGGGAGCTGAGAGAACCACAAAAAGGCACTACTCAAGAATCAAATCATAACTGTATTTGTAAACTCACAGAAATCAAAAGTGTCAGATAGTGTCAAAGTCTTAAACACTATACTACACTGAATATACTATCTACTCAAAAAAAAAAAATTTTTAGCAGACATCTCTAATTCAATGTTGCAAATATTGTAAGTATAAATGTATTGCTGCTAGCTTGATTACTGATTATATGTTTCACAAATCAATAGTCAAACCCTCTATTTCAACTGTACACACCTTGCACTGCTCAATCAAATCAAATCAAATTTATTTGACACAAATTGTACAATTATACACACTGCAATATGTAGTGAAATGCTTAGTTGCCGAACTCGAAGGCTGTGCACTAGAAGAAAATAAAAAGACAATAAACTCTATAAGAATCAATATGAACAATGACAGAATTAAATTAATACTATAAGAGCATTTAAAAAATAAGTTAATACTGTAGATTAAGGAGGGATAAGCAAAGGAGCTGCCAGATAAAAGGAGAAGGCACCAGGTTTTTTAAAAAAATGATTGTTCCTGCCAGTATTTTAACCTCGTTTTACTGGGATTTATTGGATTATTTTAACCTCCACTTGAGTTTTGAAACACTGCACGTTTTATTTGGACACCGTTTGCTGTTTTTAATAAAAGAACTGAACACTTTTGCACCTTCCCCTTGTTTTATGTGGTGTCCTCATTGCACAGCTCATCCCGGTCATGACTATCGATGGTGTCAGGTTCAAAAGGATATGGAAGAGGGAGCATGGAGCCGGACCCGCACTGTCATAGAGCCCCAGTTCTTCATCTGTGCTGTGTTATCTTTTACAGTAGACAGAGTGGTTGTAGAAAATATTCGGATCCTGTCACTTTTACTTTTAAACACCACAACAAATGTTATTTACCTTGATTTATTTACTTATCTTCCTAAAGTATAAAATCAGAAGTAGACTGGAGAGCTTCCTGTGTTTGATTGATATAGGCATGCTGACAAAGTACATGTGCAATGCCTTTTATAAAAGTAACACATAAATGTTTTTTTAATAAAGACCATCAAAAAACATAATCACAAACAGAACTTGCATGATACGTTGGCGAGCACGGTAAGCTGTGATGTTTTGTTAAAAGACATGCGTGTGTCAGATTCACTGGCAGGATGACACCCAACCTCTTGTTGCATCCAAACCGTGCCATCTTTTGCCTTTACGCCTGGTGCAGCTGCATTGTTCTTATATGTGAGTGGACTTTCTTGTGGGGAAGGCTTCTGTTCTCTTTCTCTGATGTAGAACCCTTGTCCTCATCTGAGTTCACCTCTGTTATAGCATGTCTTTATTTGAAAACTGCAGTGTCAGATCAAGAGAGAATAAAATTGAGGGAAAAAAAAAACACTAACCTTTACGAGCACCATAACTTTACACCAGCTGTTACAGACTCTAACAGATTAAATGTATGTTTTTATTCTACAATCGTTACAATAAGAGCACCTCACTACTCAAAATCATAAATTTAGGAAGAAGCAGGAGTCCCGCAACCTCTTGATTGATTCAGCAGTTCTTACCTCTGCAGTTCTTACCTCTGCACCAGCCAAGCGGTCATGTCAGCATCATACCCTAACCTGATTTCTTTTTCTTTAGTTATATTCTTGAATACAAACACACTTGTTCTGTTATACTTGTACCTTTTGTGAAAGTCTTTATTTGATATTTGGACTTCAGTCACATTATACACTTTTCATCATTATTAGTATAACATGGAAAAAGTTTCTACTTTAGGGGTGTGTTCAGCATTTCTTACCTCTCATTTCCTTTCATCCTACACTTACCCAGATCGTTGTAAACACAGAACACACATGAAATGTATGTATTTCAAATAACAATGTACTATATTATTTACAGTACATCTTGCCTGAAGAAGGGGCCTGAGTTGCCTCGAAAGCTTGCATATTGTAATCTTTTTAGTTAGCCAATAAAAGGTGTCATTTTTCTTGGCTTTTCTCTATATTATTTACCCTATACAACTCCAGGCACCTCACACGCAGATAAGGAGCCTTGGATTGAGTTGGGAGAATTTTTTGTCCGACTTGAGCTGTGATGGTGGGGGAGATGGGATAGCAGGCTGTCTGCTGCTTGTGCTGATCGACACATTTACAAAATAAAAGACGCTGACTGAGAGGTGCGAAGAGATTTAAGGTGGGCTGGGATTACGAGTTTTTTCGTAGGTTTCAGGGATTCTAGTGTTAAATAAATGAGAGATTGTAGTTTTTGATTTTTAATACATTTTCAAAACTTTCTGAAAATGTTTTCACTTTGTCATTTGGTTTATTGAGTGTAGATTGATAGAAATGGAAAATTTATAATTTAAAATTAAACCTATAATACAATAAAGTGTGCAGAAAGTGAAGGGGTCTGAATAGCTTCTGAATCCGGTATAGGCAGACATTCTTATCATTTCGTTATGGTTATCCATGTTTATTTAGCAGACACCTTCATTCAAGGCAGCTTACACATACTGAGTATGAATTACAATACATTTGAGTGATTAGAAAAAATATAATAATATACAACACAAAAAAGCTTATTTTATTACAGGCAGTCCTAAAAACTAAGTAAAAACTAGAAGCTTAGCAGCAACAAAATTAATTGTCTGTACTGGAGGTACTGTACAGAAATACTAAGTCACTCCAAGGTGCTTTGTGAATTTGTTCAGCTTCAAGAGTCACCATAGCAACAGTAGACTGGGAGACGTTGGGATGTTTGTGGTGCAATAATTTCATAGTTTGGGAAGAAGAACTGAAAAATATGTACAATTTGAGCTAATCCAACAAGAGACGAGAAACCTCAGATCTGCACTGAAACATTAGAACATTAGAACACTCTAGGTGAGAACAGGCCATTCAGCCCAACAAAGCTCGCCAGTATTATCCACTTATTTCTTCCAAAAAACATCAAGTCGAGTTTTGAAAGTCCCAAAAGTCTTACTGTCTACCACACTACTTGGAAGCCTTGGTAGAAACAGAACAAACACTTCTTGGAAAAACAGAAAGATAAAGACCAGATGTTGTAAGGAGCACAACAATGCAGCCGTCTTTGTTGAAGAAAAGAGCAGTGAAGTGCAGTAGGGAGAAAAAGTGGTATTTTAGATGAACAAATAGATAGATAGTGTCACACGCGCACGATTAGGGGACCAACAGAGCGTGAAAATTCACCAGACGGGGATATAAGATGGTGTACTAATGCTTCCCTCCTTTTTTCATCAGAAAGACCGAAGACCAGACGAATCCCAGTACGCGAAGTCTCCGCTAAAACACGAGCATGGTCAAGGAAGAACTTCTGCATTCTAGCCATCCCCACATGACGACTTCAATTGGTCGCTCTCTGATGACATCATCACCGTCACATCCCGTTCACTTCATCTCACATCTGCACCAATTTCTGGTCCATCCACCATTAAACCACCTGCCTTTCCAGTATCAATGGTGAATGTATATGCTAACTCTTGCAGTGCTGTACAAAAAGCAAATATTTTGGTTTACCTACAGTATATGGGGATGGTTCCCCAACCCTTAATCTGTCTCTCTGGTCTCTTTTTCACAATAGATAGATAGATATGAAAGGGCAACCAAAACATGTAAGCAAAACAAAACTAAACCAAATTCAGATTAAGATTAAGTTTTTAATTCTATCTCAAACTCTACATACTACCTTATTTTTGAGAAATAATACATTTTAGGTTTCATCATGCAAATTAGCCAATTTTCCATGTGTGCATGTGTCTCTAGTTATAAAATAAGTAGAAATGAAGAAGGCTAATAATGCTCTTAAATTAAACCTGAGATTGCATGGTTAATTTGATATGCATTACACTTCTAGAACAGAATATTTAAATATTTTAATAAAGTAGATTTTATACTTATTTGCAGTTTGAGCAAAAAACCCTGAGTGCTTTCCTTTTTTTCCATTTGATTGCATCATCAGAGTCTCCAATGGCTGTCTCTGCTGTCACACCTATGGAGCCTTCTTTTCCAATTCCTTTTCAAGAGAGATAGGAAGGTGAGTGAGCACTACACATGTGAGACTGGAGTGAATATGCCCTAAGGCAAGCTGAAGACATAAAACAAAATTTCCCTTGATGAAGGAGGGCAAAAGTTTGCTTAATGCTCACGTTCAATTTGAATATACAGTGAAAGCAGACCTTGGTGAGGTATAAAAGTTTTCAAAAAAGTTATGGCTTGGTGAGTGTTAAGAATTCACAGTTGAGTTACTTTTTGGTTCTCCAGTGTTGTTTCTTATCATCAGTGAGAAGCAGAATTTGACAAATACATGATTTGTTAGGATAGGGTGTATCAGTACAGAGGCTAATTTAAATCAGAGTACTATAGAGATGGATAGCTTTAAGGTAAGCAGTGCCACTGTTGTGGAAAACACTAAATAAAGAAGAGTCTTGAGCCACCATTATATGTGAAATTCAAATATGGCAGTCCTTTATTTGCACCTATATGTGGAACCCTCCATGTACTGTTCCTTCTTCAAAGTATCCCGGCAGACTGAAGAAATCTAATAGAGAGCTTCCTTTTATCTGTTTCCAGAATTTTTAATTTTCACCAATCAACTTTTGATAAATGGTATACTCCAGAAACACTGTGCCCCTCGGAATTAAGCATTATGTAAAGTCCCAAATTAGCTAAACATATTTAAAGTCCTAGGTATAAAAAATAAGACTGTTATCACAGAACAAAGCACAAGGTTACATGTTATATTTGATCTCATTGTCTAATATAAAGTGTGCTGGTACAAATGAAAGTAAGATGTCCCAAGTAAAACAGGGAGGCAGCTTCTTCTCCTTTACAGCACCTAATGGATCCCAGATCCTCAATTCTGATCCCAGTGATTGTTTGTATAGAGTTTGTACATGCTCCTTGGGTCTAAAAAAGTTTCCATCCTACATTCCAACAGAGTATGGTATTTGGGACTTTGGCCCCTACAAAGGCTGGGTGTCAGTTTTTTTCCCATCAGTGAACTGGCACCCAATCCATTGAAAGTTTCTGCCTGGCCCAAATAAATGAATGTACAGAAGAGTCTCGCTTATCCAACCTTCGCTTATCCAACATTCTGTATTATCCGATGTCCCACTGCAAAAAAAAAAAACAAAAAAAAAGCTCATCAATCAGCAACAAGAACTGCAAGTTGTGAGCGTAGTCTATTTTTTGTTGCTAAGTTTATTTTTTCTGTTAAATTCTTCTGTTGTTTTGTTGTAAAACATGATTACAGTGGATTATGTGGCTGGCCCTCTCTCTCGTGCGTGTGTGTGTGTGCGTGCATCTCTCTCTCGTGTGCGTGCGTGCGTGCGTGTGTGTGTGTGTGTCTGTCTGTCTCGCGCATGTGTGTGTGTGTGTGTGTGTGTCTCTGTTTCTCTCACGCGTGTGCATGTGTCTTTCTCGCGTGTGTGTCTCTCTCTCGCGTGTGCATGTGTCTGTCTGTGTCTGTCGCTCGTGCTCTCTCTCTAACACTGCACAGGGAATGCACAGGGAGAGACTGAGCAAATGGTGAGATCATCAGCGCGCACAAACCGAAAGGAAAACTGGCTTGTCCCTATACCGAGTGTGTGGTCGTGCACACCGGCAAAAGTTGGGCGAACTTTTTGGTCATAACCCGATTTGTATGTGTTCAGAGATGTTCGTGAACTGAGGTTCCACTGTAATAGGCTTCTAATGTGTAAAATTCTAACATAGTTTGACGTTTAATAGGCTTTTTTTAACACCTCCCATTATCCGACATTTTCGCTTATCCGACGTTCTGCCGGCCTGTTTATGTCGGATAAGCGAGACTCTACTGTACTATGTTACTAAAATAAATCTCAAAGAAAAGGCATTTTTGCCTCAGATGTTTTTAAAGGAAACATCTCATGAAAATAATATCCGACAAGTACAGCATAAAATATACAATATTCCTACCTAGTGTTAGATTTTCACTTAGAATAATGTGCAAAAAACATTGTTTTTTTTTCACAACTAGAAATTACCTGCAACTGAGATATGTCCCAAATAACATTTAAAGTTACGCCCTATGGGGGGAAATACCGTCAAAACCCCAACTAGATACAAAAGGGTCTTGAATGAACTTTATTAAGCAAAGGCTCAATATCCATGCAATTCCAAAGAGCACAAAAAGAATTGCCTGAGAATTCAAAGCAATCCACTGCAGATAAATTCCCAACACAGAATCCAAAGGCGAGGTCAAAAACAAAGCACGGGTTCAAAAATCCAGAAATCATGAAAAGCAACAGTAAGAAACACAAGACTCCCCATCACATTCAAAATGAACTGTGAGGAACTACGGACGGCACTCCAATATACTGTATAGGGTGGAGGTTAGTTCCTGGCGGTGATTGGCAGGTGGTCCTGCCTCTTTGGGAAAGGGGGAAAAATGCTGTTTCTGATTGTTGTGTTGATATACTGTATATTGCTCTTCCACTAATTGTATAACAAACAACAACCGATAAAGAAATTTTTATGGGAATCTTTGTCCATGTATAGAATGGTACCCCCCTTCTTTTTCCTGATAGGTAACAGGAAGCTAAATTCATTGCATCAGTCAGGCAAAGAATACCATTGGGCACACTTACTGACATTGCACTAGAAAGTAACTGAAGCACATTAATTTGAGCTACTTAGGTAAACGTAATTAGGGATCCACTCACTCCAATTGGCCAAAGTATTGTGAAGCTTCCAAGAATAGCCATGGAAGCCAGACCTTCCTCATGCCCGCCCAGAGGAGGGGAACAGAAAAGCAGTATGAGCTCCCATTCTAGTGGCTGGCTTTGGCCTCCACTGTGGCAACATGCACTTAGCTCTAAAGTTCAAGAAATACACTTGATTAGTGTTATTTTGGGACTAATAAGCTTTGCATGACGGAGAATCGTGAACTCCAGCTTGCAGAAACAAGTTCCACCTGGAATTTTTAGAAAAATAGCAAGTTTAACAACAAACATTCTAGGAAGGAAGCAAAAAGGATTTGCCACCAAGGTAACCCTAAGTGAATAAGTCATAAAACAGAAATCAGAATCCTCAAGACAGAAGCAAAGAAGCCAAAAAGCCAGTAAATACAAAGAAATGGCAATAACAAAAGTGAAAACTCACCTACCACCAAGCTCATAGAATGTACCGCAGAGGGACTGAAACAATACAATACAGGTTTTTTTCTATATAGCGCTCTTCACTGAATAAAATTTGAATTAATTTTCAGGTAAAATACAAGAATAGATGATAGTAATTCCTACATAAGAAAACCTTTAAGTTGTTGCTGGAAGTGGTGTTGGAGAGGCCAACAGGGGATGCTGACCCTATGGTCTGTGTGTGGATCCCAATGCCCCAGTGCAGTGACAGGAATACTGTGTTGTAAACATGGCATCGTCCCTCAGATGAGATGTAAAACTGAGGTCCTGACTCTCTCTGGTCATTTAAGATCCCTGGGAATCCTTCATACAAAGCAGGGTGTGTCTTGATGTCCAAGCTAAAATAACTCTCTATGGCCTAGTCATTCTGGGGCCCTAATCATCCCCTTTCTGTAATTGGCTATCTCTCTCACCACTCCACCATCTCATAGCTAACGTGGTGAGCATACTGGCACAAAATGGCTGCCACTGCATTATCCAGGTGGATGAGACAGATTGGTAGTGGTTGAAGTGGCTGTCCACTCTTTATGCAAAGCACTTTGAGTAATGTGAAAAGGGGCTATATAAATGTAAAGAACTATTATTATTATTATTATAATCAATTCCCCTGAGCCTTTATAGGACTGGAAGCTGTCACTCAATGGAGATTAACTGGAGGCTCAGCCTCTTGGGGAACCACCCATAAAACACAAGGGATATGGCAGAACAAACATCCACACATAGAAATCAAACAATCAACCAAAGTGAAAAAGTACATCATTTTGCTTATAATAATCATAATATCAAAAATGACAAAAAATGAACATAAAGGGCATAACAAAGGAATTTAAACCTGAGCCTGGGTAGCGACCATGGCTTAAACATAACAGTAATAAATCTGCATGAATTACACACCATGTCCCAGAATCCAAAAGTCTCCAAGTTCTGTGTGTTCAGCTGTAAAAGAGGGAGAGCAGCTTTAAATTGAACAAAAAACAGGAGATGAAATCATAAGGGGCGGCACGGTGGCGCAGTGGGTAGCGCTGCTGCCTCGCAGTAAGGAGACCTGGGGGTTTGCTTCCCGGGTACTCCCTGCGTGGAGTTTGCATGTTCTCCCCGTGTCTGTTTGGGTTTCCTTTGGGGTCTCCAGTTTCCTCCCACAGTCTAAAGACATGCAGGTTAGGTGGATTGGCAATTCTAAATTGGCCCTCGTGTGTGCTTGGTGTGTGTGTGTGTGTGGTGTGTGTGTGTGTGTGGGTGTGTGTGTGTGTGTGTGTGTGTCCTGCGGTGGGTTGGCGCCCTGGCCAGGATTGTTTCCTGCCTTTCATCCTGTGTTGGCTGGGATTGGTTCCAGCAGACCCCCGTGACCCTGTTTTAGGATATAGAGGGTTGGAAAATGGATGGATGGATGAAATCATAAAAATAATACAAATAATATAGTAAAGGTCTGTACTTGAAATTTATAGCGCATTTCATCAAAGCCAAAAACCAAATGGTAAATCTCAGCTAAAGTCCTTTCACCAGAAAAATAAACAAGACAGAATAAAAATTCATTACATTTATACAGCGCTTTTCTCATAAGAATTCTCAAAGACGTTATCTGCAATATCGGAAAGTTCATCCTTAACCCATTGCTCTGGTGACATCACAGGGGTCGCGATCTCCCAGCAGAGGTCCCTAGCAACAGCATAGCAACTGGTCTACAAAATTCTAGCACCCATTCAAAACAAAATGGCATCAGGAAACGATGTAAAATTATTTAACTACATTGAGTACATTTTAAAAACGGAAATTATTATCTCCATGCTTCAACATCCAAAATGGGTGTGAAAAGATTAGAAAAACCTAAGAGGAAAATCAGGAAAAAAATGATATTCAAAGCTATTTGATAACCATGCAAGGCTGCGGCACCATTACTGGCAGAGTCTTCTTGTCATCATCACTCTTGATGTGAATACATGTTAGTCACACTTCACATAGCAGTTAACAGGAAAGTGATAGATGATGATGGAAAAGTCAAGATTATACTTTCTAAAAGAATTCAAGCAATGCTCCACCAGGTAAAGTCAATCAGTGGAACACTGGTTAGTTAAGAATGTAGCTTAGATATTAAGAAGCAACATAACATTGCTAAAATATGGAATGAAGCCTAAAACAATGTATTAAATAAATGGAACTTAATCACAAAGCCTGACTTTACTGCAACGCTGACCTGTATAATGCAGGAGATATTTTCTGGTAAAGAAACATTTTCAATTGGTAACACGCAAGGCGGTTTTTCGACTGCATTTTAATGAGATCTCGTCTAATTTGAAGAAAAATATTTGAAAAAGACAATTGGTTTGACTTGGCCAGAGACCAAAAGGTTTAGCACCTCAGATGTGGCGGAGGTCTTTACAGGATCATGTCAATCATATGTCAGTAAAATGGGAACAACTAATTGGCTGTCAGTTATAATATAAATCTTTAAAGACTCTACGTGAGGGACGTGCCTGTCATTAAGTCTTTTGTAATGGAGTTATTCCATATTTGGTCCACACCCTTGATTTCCATGATTATGCAGTCATGTGGAAAAGTAAGTACTCTCCATGAAATAGTTTTTCTTTTTTTTAACATATGTGGAAATATCAGGATTTAACTTTGGTTTAGAGAGTATCGTTTGATAAAGGTGATATAATCACCGGACTCTCTAATTTTTTATTCAATGAAAAATGAACAGTTATGCCATTTGTGTTTGTGGAAAAAGTAAGCCCACCCTTGGCTCTAATACAGTATTCTGGTATTGCCCCCTCAAGTCAGCATTTTATGTAACTGTCTGCCAGGCTCTGAAATCAAATAGGAGAAAGTTTTTTTTCCCACTCCACCATGTAGAGTTTTTCACCAGTGGGATGTTTAAGAGGTGTCTTGCATGCAAAGCCCATTTCAAATCTCCTTAAAGCAGAGGGGTGCGAGAGGGCATTTTAGGGGGTGCGACAAAGTGGAAGGCTGCAATGCAAACTTCCAAAACTGAATGATGTATCTTGTCCGACTTTATCGTGGTGCAATCGGTGTCTTGCAGTGTGCCGTCATTTATAGGTCATTTATTAGTTAGTGCTCCTGTTTTATGATATGAAAAGAATCAAGCAGTGCGCCTACAGATGTTATCAGAGAATGAGCTGCAGAAATGCGCGTTCTCGTGGGTGACTTGCTGCACGCAGGGAGTTCATAGAAGCAAATAACTTTTTTTAAGAGAACAGAATTTGGACCTTGCAATGATCTGTAGAGAAGGGAGAGGTCTAGTATTGATTTCTTTGCAAGCCTTGATCGTGAAATGTCACTGATTTTGAGGTATGACTGACATTTTTGCCAGGTGGGGGATCAAGGGGGACTGAATTGGATGCAACACCTGCTGCTTACACTCAGCACGTCTCAAATTGGTGGTCCTGGCTGTAGTGGTGCATCTGTTTTTTTTGAACTGCAGTACAAGTGTTATCATGGGACAAAGCTCGACAGTGTTTTATTGCTTAGTGGCGCACTAGCACATGTTGCTTCATGGTGGTCTCCAATCCCCCAAACCCCTCCATCATTGATTGTGTGTCATTTCTTGACACCCCTTGATGCTTCACGGGATACCCCAACCCCAACCCTTGGATCATCAGTCAAGTGTCTGAGGTTCATGGGGCACATTTACAAGATTATTGAGATTTATAAAAGCAAATTTCTTGATTTATTTCAAAGCTTATTTTTTTTGTTCACCCACAGTACTGTATGTGGTTCCATCTGTGGTTCAAAAATTTGACTTCTTCATCGTCAAATGTGATATTACTTTTGTAGGGGCTGCAAACATAAATCAAACAATTTCTAGGTGTATGGGGCACAGAAAAGGTTGGGAACCACTGCCTAAAGCATCTTGATGGGATTCAGATATGGACTTTGACTTGAACATTCCAAAACCACAGCCCTCCATTTATTTATTTTCAGTCATCTCTTGGTGGAATTTCTGGTGTGTTTTCATGTCATTTTCAAGTTACAAGGTCCACTTTTGGTTGAGTTTCTATCTTCTGAAAGATGGTCTTAACAATATCCTCAAGCACACTCTGGGACAGTGAAGAATTCATAGTAAATACTATGATGGTAAACTGCCCAGGCCCTGATTCAGCAAAGAGGACCAAATCCATAACATGTCCACTCACATGCTTTACAGTTGCTATCAGATTCTTTGGTCAAATTCCATCTTTGGGTTTGACCCAACATGTCTTCTGGGATTGTATTAAGATAACTCAATCTTTTCCTCATCTGTCTAGAGCATATTTTTCAAGAAGTCCTAGTTTTTGATTTAATTTGTGCAGCCTCTTTCTAACAAGCACTCTGATGTCAACAGTGGCAAGTGCTAACTGTAGGTCCCATGGTGGAATCCTGGGGATCATTGAGACTTCTTTCAGCATCTTGCCTTCTGCTCTCGGACTGAACCTGCCTGAGCATCCTGGATTGGACAAGCTGGCAGTTGTTTAAAATCTTCTCCAATTGTAGATGATCATTCAGACAGAGTAATGATTAATTTGCAATTATTTGGAGATCTCTTTCAGTCTCTTTCCAGACTCACAGCCATCTATAGCCTTCTTTCTGAAGGTCTCAGAGAGCACGTTCAATAAGACCATGTACAGACAAGATTAATTATTGTTATAATTGTTCTAATTATTTGAACCTGATCTGCTGCACCTGATTCTTATTTGAGGTAGACAAAAATGTAGGGATGTGTTTACTTTTTATACAAATGAAATTTGCATTTATGCTTGTTAAATTTACAAAATGTAAATGCGGTGTGATGTTATAAAAGCTAACATGCTGGCTTAAATGAAGATCAGATCTTGATATGTCCACTTATGTCAAGCAGTAAAACAATTCCATAAGGTTTACTTATTTTTTCACATGACTGTAATAACCATATTTATGCAATTTGAGTATATTTTTTAATTCTAATAAAATTGTGCTTTTTTCTTTTCAGAGGTAACTTTTCTTTCTTCTGTTAACAGATCCATTAACTTTCAGTCCTGAAATAATCTCTTACAAGAGTGAAGGGCAACACCTTAGATGCATTACTTTTCAGCAAGTACAATCCAGACTATCTTTGCTCTGCCCATTGTAGTTAACAGGCAGTTCAAACATTAATGTCTCACCTGAGTGTGTGGGGCAAACATTATTAAGCAATGGATTTGTTTATGTAAAAAAGAAGTGGTAAGAGAACAAGATATGTTTTAAAAAGCATTATGATAATTAACTTCACTGACTACGAAATATCAGCAAAATAGTTGATGAAAAATGTACCGGCGAAAGGCTAACAACCCAACAACATAAATACAGATTAAACCAATGGCAATGCATTTGTTGAAATATTAAAGTTAAAACTCAAGAAGGCAAGGATTCAAAAACAAGAAAAGACACAAGAAGGAGAGTTGTGAAAGAATTAATTCCGAAAACAGATTCAGTTAATTGCTTGGTAATTGCAGTTGTCAGGCAACTACAAATAGAAAATTAGACAGTAAGCAAAAATGAAAAAGGTCAAAACCATAAGTCAAACCAATCATTCATTATGGCTAATAACTTACACCGAAATTCAGGAGTCCGGAACCAGAGCAAGAACTTTGTTAAGTTTATAAATAAAAATAAAACTTTTAGTGACTTGCAAAGGAAATGCGGATAGGGAATAGCCACTGGAGGTGGCTCATGTACTCATGTACTTGATGTCAGACATTCTGAACCTTGTGACCATGCAACTGGAAATCAGGACTCTTATTCAGATGACAGGATCACAAAATAGTGGTGTTTAAAGAAAATTAAGATGCCATTGCAGCAAGCTGCTAAAAAATATTCAATTTTAAATATTCATCAACCCCTTGTATCACTGCATCACATAAATCGAAGGCTGGAATATGTGGTCCTGTTCATTTATTGAATGCTTTTTGGTCAAGTGCATTTTATTCTGTGACTAAAATGTTTCTTTTAATTGACTCGTTTTGTTGACTCTTTTTTGACTCTATGTAAGGATTTCAATTAAAGATTTCATATTGAGATTGTTGCTAACTCCTTTTGCTTCTTTTTGCTCTTTGGATTATTTTGGTAAAATTTTTGTCAATAAATCTAGTTATTAAGATTCTTTTGTGGCCCATTCCTCTACACACCAGGGGTTTACGGTAATTCTCTTTCTTGTGAGTTTTGTTTTTAACTTATTAAAATCAAACAACATTCCATACAAGTCAAATTTTACAAAACTAGGTTCAAATCAAGTCAACCCTCACCCATGAGACAGAGAGCTAGGCCAACAGAGTGAAACTTTAATAGTAGAAAAAATAAGTAAGTAAATAGAATAAAAATGGGAAGAGAATCCACTTCCTCAATTAAAATACTTATTCTATTATGCAATTTAAACCTGAACTTCCGTATATCTTTTAAAATAGATGTGTACTCTAACAGCAGACAAAGTGTGATAAAGAAAGCATTAAAACTTAGAAGACAAAAGGGGAAAGGGTAAAAACAAAAGTAACAAATATAATCCATTCAACCAAATTCAAGCAACTGATAAAGACATTTCAGTCATTGATCTTTGGTATTTTACAAATGCAATCATAGAATAATGAGTACATATCGTAGGTGTCTTTATGATAAAATACTTATTCTAAAATGTTATTGATCAGATCCTGCTAGGTTTTAAAAATACTTATTCTAAAATGTTATTGATCAGATCCTGCTAGGTTTTAAAAATGTTTTGCACAGTTCCTCTAAGTGAGTATTTAATTTTTTCCAATTTCAAGTAGTGTATAACATCAGTTACCCACTGAATTAAAAGAGGTGGGTTGGGATTCTTCCAGTTGAGCAAGATACGTCTACGTGCCAATAGTGTAATAAAGGCAAACACAGTTTTTGTGTGTCCTTCTCCACTTTAAGTCTATTTGGGAGCCCACAAAACACAGCTGTTAATGGGTTAGGAGGGAGGCTGTCTGAGACGCATTTAAAAATTTTTGTCCAGAATGATGTTAATTTGGTGAAGGCCCAAAACATGTGGCCCAGTAAGGCTGGAACTTGATTGCAATGTTTGCAGGTTGGATGTTGCCCTATAAACATTTTGGACAATTTTAAACAAGACAGATGTGCTTGATAGATTATTTTAAGTTAAATGATTGCATGTTTTGCACATATGGAGTTCAAGTGAATTCTGTGCAAGGCTGCCTTTTCCGAAATGTTGAGTGAGAGATCCTTTTCCCAATGTCCTCTTGGATCTTTTAAACAGAGGGACTTTAAAATGTTTTTATATATTACAGAAATGCTGTCTGAGTCCTCAAGACTGAACAATATTTTTTCTGGAATAGACGTAGGTGGGAGGTGAGGAAAATTGGGCAGGTTTTGTTTAACACAGTTTCTAATTTGAAGGTAGTGAAAGAAATGTGTTGCTGGGAGGTTAAATTTGGAGTGTTATTGTTCGTAGGATGCGAAGACGTTGTTTATGTACAGATCTCTGAGAGAATTTTGATGATATTTTGGGACTTTAAATGTATATTTTTGAACTTTTGAAGCCAAAGCTTAATTTGCCCGGCATAGACAGAAGCCAGTCATGGGACTATGCCATCAGACAGCTTGGGAGTGAGTGTTACTGGGAAGGCATTTCATGTGTTGCAATCATAACAGTAAACAGGAAGCGACTTATATTTAGTTAGGCCTAAGAGGCTGTTAAAGTTTGCTGTCTTGTTCCTATCATTTTGCATCGTCATCTCCTAAATTTTGCTCCCTCCTGTTTATAACATATTATCACGTTTGGGGCTCAGAATTGAACAAAAAAAGACAGAAAAATGCTTGTAAACACACTATATTCTTAAACATGAAGAACAAAATTGGAGCCTTTATTATACACACAGCAAATGTGACACTTTCTTTGGTTGTCTGACTCTAGTTGTATGTTCTCCAGCATTAACAGAATTGAAACGTGTCTTATTCAGGTCTATCGAGGGGCAGGACATGCAGCACCTTATACCATCTGCAATATACAACAACAACAACAACATTTCTTCGTATAGCACATTTTCATACAAATAATGTAGCTCAAAGTGCTTTACATGATGAAGAAAGAGAAAAAATACAAAATAAGAATTAAAATAAAAGAACACTAATTAACATAGAATAAAAGTAAAGTCCGATGGCCAGAGAGGACAGAAAAAATAAAAAAAAACTCCAGACGGCTGGAGAAAAAAAATAAAATCTCCAAGGGTTCCAGGCCATGAGACCACCCAGCACTTTCTAGGCATTCTACCTAACATAACTGGCCTCAATCATTCCTCACTGTATCCAGGGTTTTCATGGAAGGACTTGATGATGACGGTCATGTAGACTTCTGGCCTTTAATCCGACAATGTAGGGACATCACAGTGCTTTGATTAGATGGTGGTGGCGCAGGTCGCCATCACAGAAAGCCGGAAAAATAACAGAAGAGAGAGTAGGGGTAAGTATGGATTTTGGAGCCATCATGAATAGTAATGATAATTAATTGAATATGCAGAGCATCAGGATTAAATTAAAATGAAGTTATGAGAAGGCCATGTTAAAATAATGTGTTTTCAGTAGTTTTTTAAAGTGCTCCACCGTATCAGCCTGGCAAATTCCTATTGGCAGGCTATTCCAGATTTTAGGTGCATAACAGCAGAAGGCCACCTCACCACTTCTTTTAAGTTTAGATCTTGAAATTCTAAGCAGACACTCATTTGAAGATCTAAGGCTACGATTTGGAATATAAGATGTCAGAAGACGGCCAGGGAGTGAACAGACTGCAGAGCGGGTTAATCAACTTTCTGTTACCGTGAGATATGAGACTCGCACCTACTTGCAGTTGACGCAGCCCTTCTAAAACTGCTATTTGTCTGAAAGTGTGCCTTCTCCGTAAATGAGTTAGTTCTAAAAAGCGTAGTACTAGGGTGTTGTACCGTGTTAGCCTAGTTAGCCAATAAAAGGTGTCATTTTGCTTGGCTTTTCTCTACATTCTAAAAAGCGAAAACACAACCCCAATTGCTCACAATATTTGTGAGAATAAATCCCCATTTTATTTATTTTTTTGGCTTCTGTAACCTTAGTTTGGGTTTCAGGATGTGCTCCTGGGCACCCCTACAGGTCACAGCATGCTATACGTGCATTAGAGACAGGACAGTAATCCAGAAAATGCTGATTCTAGTCTGGCTTGTTACAGCTGTTTTTTGGTTTTGCTTATACTCGGGAAGCTCTGTTTTTTAAACTTTTGGTTTTTGATCTACATTTGGCTTAGCTATACTTCATGCTCCTAAGACTGTAATTAGCATGTCATTGAGACTGTCGTTTTGATTTATTTATTTGCTCTCCTGATTCTCAACTCTCCCAGTCTAAGCTCAAGTGCCACAAGTAACTGCACTACAACAGCTGGTTCACAAAATGGATTATATGGAAATTTGGGTATTATACAAAGGAAAAGAAGCTGCCACAAAGACAAATGAGGGCACACTAAAGGCTGCTTTGGGATAGCGAGGTAGGTGCCTTCAGGATATTTCAGGTGTCTTGCTTATTTACCTAGGGTATATACACAATTAAACATATGCATGAAATGTCTACAAAAACAAATTGTAACTCTTCAGAAACATTTTTGTAGAAAACAATGTGTAGCATTCCTACAAATGCAATCAACAAACTAGCAGCTGCTCTTCACCAAAACCCAGAGCAGATAATCAGGGCTTAGTCTGTGGACCAATCGCCAAAGTCCAGAATGATGAAATATACACACCTGCTCCCGAGAACTCCACACCGATTTATTAGGGCCAGAACAACCACTGTGTATTTTAAATATGTATCAGCATGTCACCTAAGGTGGGATTTGGAGATAGGATCTGTGATGAACACCACTCAAGAGCGGTGAAGTGCAGAAAATCCTTTTGAACAGGCTAACTACTCAGCTGTCAGACAATACATTTTAGGAAACGCAGTCGGCGTATTTTAAAATTAATTGCAATAAAACTATGTCTTCAAAAAACAAGGACAACACCAGGGATGCAATTACTGTATAGAGTCTGGTTGGGGCTTTGGGGAATTTTAAAATGGATCGAAGCTATGAGCTCGACATTCTTAAGCACCTGCCTTTAAACTGTAAGAAAAAAACAGAAGAAAAAGTGTACATGTGTCTAAGATTCAATACAAGCGTTATTTGAAACATTAGATGGATATTATATTTGATTCACTTCAGTAGTGGCTGAGGAAATTGTAAAGCAGCCTCCTTTGATTTGAATGTGACTATTTACATAATTTTTTTCTTTGTTTTTTGTCCTTGAAAAAAAATAGTTTTATTTGCCTAAACATAAACCTTATTTTTTTGGGGAAAACTGAACTGCACCGCATAATGAAATAATTAGCTTCAATTAAGACAAAGCTATTTAGAGTTTTAAGCAGCAAGGTTGCCTTATGATGGTCATCAAGCCTGAGACTGAATGGTGAATCTGATATTGTTGGGATTCTCGAGTTCCTTTACTCATATCATGTGCTGCTTTTGTAAGGCAACAGCAGTTTTGAGGAAAAATGGAATCATGAGATGGCACGGTGAAGAACATAGTCAAAAGAGTACACGTAACCACAAGCAAGAAAGACGAGAGGGCACAAGAAGATGTCATAACTAGTAAATTCAGAACCAACAATATGAACTGACTCAAAGGATTTTTTTTCTTTCATGATTCCAGTCTTGGATAATAAGGTGCATGTTGTGGCCAGTAGGGGACTCCACTGAGCCCCAAACCCTAGACACAAAAAACTCAGGCAAAGACCTGGGTCAGTAAAGGGCGTTTTATTTACACAAACAGTTAACATTTCACATACTTCCTTTCCCCATTGCCCAGAACAAACAGAACCTTTCCTATTCTTTCCTCAGCTCCTCCAAGTTGAGTGTTGCCTATCCATTGTTCTGGCTCTGACTCTTCAGGCCAAGTGGAGGGATTTATTTTAAAGCCCGACCGGAGAGTACTTTTGGTGCTCAATGTATGGCCACAAGGGTTGCACTTCCAGGGCAGAGCAGGACCAAAATGGTCCTTGTGCAGTCAACATCATCTAGCTCCCCCTAGTGCATCTCCCTCCCCATAGGACCACAACTCCCATGCCACAATGTGGGAGGTAATACTTGGGATCACCAAATGGAATGCTGCCACCCAAATTACAGGGGGTTGTTTTGCCTATAGCAGGCAGTCACCTACTGTCCTGTCTTTCCAGGAACCCAAGCCAATTCAATGTGTGCTTCCATGACTGCTCGGAGACCAGCCCCAGTGTAACTGCTACTGCTGCTTCCTGCATCGTTCTTCTTTACCTGAGTCCAGCTATCTTCCTCGCTGACCCACCTTTACCAAAGCCTCCTGGTCAGGTCAGAGACCAGGGTCCATTCAAGCTGGGACACCAATTTACACTCACAGTGTACCACTGGCTTTTTAAAACATTGTGTTAGCAATGTTATATGCCAAAAGACAGACCATTACACAGCAAGCCATTCAGCTATAATCATCTGTAGGCATAAAGGGACATGATTTCACATACTTTAATAAAGATAAAAAACAACTGTTTATGGACAAGCATGTCACCATCTTTTATAGGATGGAGAGTGATAAACCAAAAACTGTCATATGATATCGCCATGTCACCTGACTGGCAGCTGGAATAAAAATAGCTGCAGTAAAAGGGATACACAGATTACACAACAAGGCCAGACCATGACCTTATTAGTGTGCCCCCAAAATAGGCCTCACCCCAGGCAGACCACAAATTGAAGAGGCAGGCTTTCAGGCCTGCACAAGCCTAAAATAGGACCCTGGCTGTAAAAGATGCAAAAAAGTGTTTCATTATAATACTGGGTATATTGGAAGAAGGATGCTAAGGATAGAGCTGCCAGGGAAGAGGAAAAGAGGAAGGCCTAAGCGAAGGTTTATGGATGTGGTGAGAGAGAACATGCAGGTGATGGGTGTAACAGAACAAGATGCAGAGGACAGAAAGATAAGGAAAAAGATGATCTGCTATGGCAACCCCTAACGGGAGCAGCCGAAAGAAGAAGAAGATTCTTTACAATAACATACAGCTTTTCTCACTCATGGAAGCGATCTCCACACAGGGATGACCATGGACGTGAACCCACGATACATTTGTAAATGTACAAAAATGCCCTTCAGGGCAGAGGAAACCGTAAAATGTCTGGCTTAATCGGACAAAGGAAAATGAAGGCAAATAATGAAATGGCAGAAACTAAGAAAAAAGCATATATCTAAAAAGGTACCCCAAGACAAACAAGTCCACAACACGCTCCAAAAGCAAAATCCAATAAAGTGAAGCAAAAACCCCAAAATCTTTTAAAAGCCAAACAATAGTTGCAAAAGATTAACACTCTGCAACTCTCAATGACGCTATGATGAATCCATCAACCTCAATATAAAGGCTGGGGGCGGACCCACTGTAGTGACATCATGGCGGCCCCGCCTCTTTGGATTCTGACCACAAAACAAGGAAAGTAGTTTAGATGCATCAGTCCTTAATACATACAGTAAGAATACATAAAGTAATAATTACAAATGTTATATAAAAAAGAGCCCATGCAAAATAATTTAAAAATAATAAAAATAACAATGAAAGGGAAATACACATAAAGCCTTCCTGTAAAAAACACAATATAGAGTCATATGAAAAAAATAACCATCAAAATGATTTTAACCATAAAGAGTAAGTGCACAAATAATTTCTGCATAGAACAAAACCATTCAAATCAAGGGAAAGTGAAGGAAAAAGGGTGAACCATGAAAGATACAACCAAGAAGCTGTCAGGAAGATACTAATAAACAGAAAAATCAGTTAACGTCAAAGAAAAAGACCTGTCATGGAAGAGGGACAACAAGAGAGCAGAGGTTTAGAGCATTTTCACAAACTTTTGATTAGACAGATCAGTTTGCTCAAATGATGGGGAGTAATTCATAGACTGTTAAAGTCCAACCATGGAAGAAATTCGGAAAGATATTGAATGGTAAAACAGCAGGACCAGACCTGACAATTTCCGTGTACAAGCACTTAAAGCAGATACACAAATTAGAGTGGAAATGCTCTACAAATTCCAGGTTGGGTTAGGCGGGCTATTTTTTCCTAGAGGAAAATTTATTTGCTGTAGAAAAGTATGAAACATAAGGCAATGATAGTAGAAAATAAGCAAAAGCACAACAACTGATGACTAGTGTTAAATAGATAGAAATAGATAGACAGGTAGAAATGTATTGGTCCCAAGGGGGAAATCTGTCTTTTTACAAGATCTCTTTAAATAAATAAATACATAGATACATACATAGATGTGAAAAGTGCTATATAACATATAGATAGATAGATAGATGGATAGAGACACACATACTGGAATGACTGTAAATCAAGAAAATTAAAAAGAAAGAAAAGTTATGACTTGGAAGTCCCTGTCCCAGTAAGACTCTATACAGTATATTGCTGTTGGTATAAAGGACCCCAAGTCGTGTTTCTTGACCAACATCTGCAGAGTGATTAGCTGGTTGAAAGTTCTCAGTGTTGGTGTTTCAGAGAGAAGATGTGCAGCATTGTTCATAATGGTACTCAATTTTGTTTTATTTCTCTCCTTCGCTAAGAGCTCCAGGGGGTCCAGAGTGTGTCCTAAAGCTGAGCCTACCCATTTAATTAGCTTGTTTATTTGGTGGACCTCTCTTGATGTGATGTTACCAGCTCAGAAGTCCACAGCATAGAAAACCCCACTGGCCGTCACAGTTATAGAAGATGTGAAGGATGTCACTTCCCAAATTAAACGAGGCAGTCTTCAAAGGAAGAGTCAGCTCTGCCCTTCTTATCTAATGTCTCTGTGTTCAGAGACCAGTCCAACCTGTTATTAATGTGGAACCCCAAGTACTCTGTAGGAGCAGACCATCTCTCCATCCACTCCTTGAATAGTGACCAGACATAAAGGCTCTTTGGTGCAGTGAAACTCAATAAGCAGTTCCCTGGTTTTGCTGAAGTTAAGTGGCAGACAATTCTCATTGCATCAAGAAACAAAGTTCTCTACCTGACTCCTCTCCTCTGTCTCATCCCCCTTATCAATACACTCTATAAGTGCAGAATCATCTGAGAATGTCTGCAAGTGACATGACCTGCTGTTGTATTTATAGTCTGGTGTGTATAGAGTGAAGAGAAAAGCAGACAGGCCTGTTCCTTGAGGTGCTCCAGTGTTGCTCTCACAGTCCTTGAGCCTCATAAACTGGGGTCTGCCAGACAGATAGTCCATTATCCAGGACACCACAGGCTCGTCCACCTGCATATCTCTGAGTTTACCCCTTAACAGGGATGGCAGGATGGTATACAAAGTGCTAGAGAAATAAAATAAAATAATCCTCACACTGCTGCAGCTTTGTTCAGGTGAAACAAACCTTGTGGAGCCGATAGGTAATCCAATCTCTGCCCGATATCCAAACTGCAGTTGGTCCAGGTGGTCTACCTCAAGAGGACTCATGTAGTTCAGGACTAGTCTCTCAAAGGTCTTCATGATGTCATCCTAAGTACACAGGCCCAAGGACTCTCTTTTAAAGCCCAACCCGAGAATACCTTCCAGTGTGAAATCTGGTGCCCCTAGGTTGCTCTTCTAGACCAAAATTGTCCTTGTGCCATCAACATCTGACAGCTCCCCCTGTTGGCCAGAACACAAAAAAGAAATATTACCTTAAACAATACACAAAATAATAATTCAGAATTCAGCAGCATCCCTACAAGTGATGAAATTCGAAATGCTTATATCTCTGGAATAAAAGAGTTCTTAAGTATGTTGCTCTTGATCCTTGGGGACCAAAATTTGCAGCCTGATGACAACAGCTGAAATTTAGGAAAAAGAGGATGGCTACCGTCTGACAGAATCAAGTTAGTTCTTCTTTCTAAACTGCTTATGTTAAAATTTCATAAAAGAGTTCTACTGCAGACCAATAATTTTATTCTAATTGTTATGTTTTAAAGATAGTTTATAATCTTACTGCTGAGGTTGTCAAACCAACATACAAAAGAAACTGTAACAGATTCAATAAAAGACATAAAAAAGTGTCATCAAAATTTTGTCCATTTTAAAATATTTGAGCTTCTTAAAAAATAGCCTTGTCAGCCCCTTCATACAAATTTGTTAAGAATGCAGCTGCCAGAATCTTAACTAGGACAAGAACCTCTGAGCTCATCTCTCCAGTTTTGATGTCACAACATTGGTAACCTGTGCCATTTAGAGTTGACTTTGAAATACTGGTAATGGTTTACAAAGCCTTATATCACCTCGCTCCATCCTATATTTCAGAATGTCTTTCACCTTACACTCCAAATCGTAACCT
Source organism: Erpetoichthys calabaricus (assembly GCF_900747795.2). Taxonomy (NCBI): domain Eukaryota; kingdom Metazoa; phylum Chordata; class Cladistia; order Polypteriformes; family Polypteridae; genus Erpetoichthys; species Erpetoichthys calabaricus. The sequence goes on along the minus strand of NC_041397.2, from coordinate 296,136,739 downwards.
TAGATCTTCAAATGAGTGTCTGCTTAGAATTCCAAGAGCTAAACTTAAAAGAAGTGGTGAGGTGGCCTTCTGCTGTTATACACCTAAAATTTGGAATAGCTTTGGAATAACTAATAGGTGGAGATCTTTAAAAACTGATAAAAACCCATTATTGTAACATGACTTTCTCATAGCTTCATTTTAGTGTAACCCTGATATTCTGTATATGAATGTAATTATCTTTTTTTCATGGCTCCACAATCCATTTTAACCTCTACTTTCTCTGCTGTTCTTTCTCCGGTTTTCTATGGTGGCGATCTGCGCCACCACCACCAGATCAGTGCACCATGCTGTCCGATGGATTGAAGGCCAGATGTCCACATGACCAGCATCATCTAATTCTCTCATGTGAAGCCTGAAAACCATTAGGACTGATTTAGATCATTTATATTTGGTAGAATGCCTAGTGGGATCTGGGGGTCTTGTGGCCTTGGTACCCCTGCAGATTTTGTTTTTTTTTCTCCAGCCGTTTTTTTAATTTTGTTTGTTTTTTCTGTTCTCCCTGGCCATCAGACCTTACTTTTATTCTTACTTCATAATTTTATTTTTATTTATTTTTCTTTTTTCTTTCTTCATCTTGTAAAGCACTTTGAGCTACATCATTTGTTTGAAAACGCACTGTGACGTGTCTTGCCACTGCATGAGTTGTAAGGGAGTGGAAGCAGGGCTGAGGTGGAGTCTTGGGGGAACACTTTTTGTAAGGGCTTGGGGCACCTCCCTAGGGAGAGAGCTGAGTGACAGGGATCAGGGTTAATGAACGGTGCGTGGAGAAAAGGGGAGGGGTTGGTCGAAAGTGGCAGTTGTTGCTGGAGCGAAAGGAAGACAGCATCAGGAAAGAAAGGAGTGAACAGTTAAAGAGTAGGCAAGAGGTAGATAGGATGAAAGCGGTTTATTTTTGTTATTTTGGAGGTGTCCCTGTGACCCAGACAATGGGTGACGGTAGGGCACCGTTTATATCGTAGCATATCCAATAAAAAGCCAGTCGGCATTTGGAAGACTCCCCTGGACAAGCGGTTCCTGAGTCTGTTTTATTCATTATAGAAATAAATGTTGTTGTTGAAAGTGTTGCCTGCTATCAATGATTGTCCCAGATGTGTTTTTGGGCTCCGCCATATCCACTGTCTCCCTTTTAATTATCGTTGAGCACAAAAAAAACCTACAACCGTTTTTGTTTTGTCTTGGTAGATCCCTCTGTGACTCTGCTTTCCCCTTTTGTACTCTTTATTATGTGAACTTTATCCGAATGCCACTGCTTATAAGGTATTGTATTTTAGCACTTCTTCCCACTTTCCCTTCTACATCTATAACCTCAGGCAATTAGGTAGAGTAAAATGACAAACAGGAGTTAAGTTACAACTTCTAATAATGTATTATTGATAATATTCATAAAATAATAATAATGAAGCAGAATACATGTGAATATGAGCAAGCATACAACCCAATAAATGCTAGATATGTAGTTTCAGGTGGCAAACAGAGTTTTAGTTATTCAAATGTTTCTGGTCAAGTCATCATTTCTAGTCAGCTTACTTTAGCACAGGCCGCATGCCTGTCTCAACATGGCTGCTGAGTTGTGCTTCTCATTGTGTTCTCTTCATGTCCATGGTGTGAAAGAGAGGGAGCGGTAAAGAGACAAACGTTATACATTTCTGTCCAAATCCACCAATAGGGCATTGTGGTGCAGAATGACCTCTGATTCAAGCCAATTCCAAACAGCCCTACTTCAGACCAATGGATGCACACACTACCTTTTCACATCTGCCCTCAAGTAGTGGACACCATTTGTTTAGCTGAAGCTTCCCACAGGGGTTGGCTTATAAGAATGTACTGCACAGAATTCCCCTTGCCAAACCGCTTTGAGGCACCCATAACACCACCACCACCAATGCTACAGTAAATTTAACATCCTGAGTCAGTCCTAAAGACACAGAGAGAGTTGGTTAGTTAGACATGAAAGCTTTACTGTTTTCATCAATGAAGTAAAACATGCCTTTTGAAACACTAATACTGTGGAACCTCGGGTCACGAACGTCTCGGACCACGTACAAATCGGGTTACGACCAAAAAGTTTGCCAACTTTTGCATCTGTTCACGACCATACACTCGGGTGACTAACAAGCCAGTTTCCCTTCCAGTTCGTACGCGCTGATGATTTCCGCATGTGTTCAGTCTCTTCCTGTGCATTCCTTATGCAGCGAGCGAGAGAGAGAGAGAGAGTGTGAGCAAGCGAGAGAGAGAGAGAGAGAGCGTGAGCGAGCGAGTATATATATTGTATATATATTTACATACAGCTCGTACGGTCCGGAACGGATTAATTGTATTTACATACAATCCTATGGGGGAAATTACTTCAGGTCACAACCAAATCGGGTTGCGACCAGAGTTTTGGAACGAATTACAGTCATGACCCGAGGTTCCACTGTATTACATTTGCTTTGCCTGACTTGCAAATAAAGGCATACAGAATATTTATCAACTTATATACAAAATATTATTCTATCACAATACTGTTTGTCTTATAGCTAATATATTTAGCTGTAAAACCGAACAATCACACCATTGGAGAAACTCATCAACAACAGGTCCATGGATGTCTTTCTTATTACTTTAATGACTTCAGATGACAGCGTCGTCTGCAGATTTCAGGATATATCTGGCCTTGTGTGACCTCCAGCAGTCATTTGTGTACAAGATAAACAGAAGAGGAGGCAGGCAGCATATGATGTTTCAGATGCCTGCAATCTTGTGCATCTTTCTTTTTCCTGGGACGTTGATAGCCATAACTGAGAATGGACGAGGACAATGAGGACACAAACAACAAGTCTTGGTGCAAAAGTGCATAATGTGTTTATCAAAAGCAAATAGACAGTGTCTAAAGTGTTCCAATTTTTAAGTAAAGAATCCTCTATAAGACCAGTGCAATTGTGAGATGCTAAATTTAAAATCAATACAGTTATAAATAGTTCAGTTAAAGAGTTAAAACTAGGAATAAAATCAAAGTCAGAACCCCCCTTTCTTCTCCCCTTCTCACCCTCCGGGTCACTGAGAGGCGGTCAACCTTCTGGATTTCACATCCCAGCCACTTCATGCCTCCATTCTTTGGCATTTGCAGGTCTTCATGAGGTCACAATTGCTTGGTTAACAAAAAACACCTTAATTCTTGCTTGGCACCCTAAGTTCAATATGAGTGCAGAAAGTTAGGAAAACAAGACACTGCTGCAAATTGCAAATTGCATTCTATGTATGTTACACCCAAACCATACAAAAAACTGAATGTAGTGCCTCGTTGGTCGGTTAATGCCTTCCAGCACGGTGGGCATGATGGAGTGAAACTTGGCTAAGATATTCCTGACCTGTCAGTCAATTTCCTGAGAAGTGAAAAAAGGTAGCCGATATAAATTGAGAAAAAAACAAAAACGTTCTTCAGTGCAAATACGCAGCATTGGCCCTCTTTTTTAAAAGGGAACTAAAACAGAGTCTGTACATCATATTCAACGTTTTTGAGGTTTATTATTTTAGTCACGTCAAAGCACATTCTAATAATAGCTTAGTGAAATGAATCATTGTGAGTGTGAGTCGTCATTTAGCTAGTTTTCCCAGTTTTTTCAAAACGATGCGTTCAGATGGGTTAGAGTTGGTGTAAATATATACACATTCTTCTGCCAAGATTTCTTTCATAAATCCCGACTTTTGCGTAGAAAGTTCTCCTGTTTTGTGTGGAAAGTGCATACTCTTTTTGTGTGTTATGTGAGTTTTAAAAATCTGATAACAACAAAAAACATGAAAAACAACCATGTAACATAAGCCACATGTTTGTGATCGAGCTGCTTGCTGAAATCATGCAAGATGAATGATTTTTTGCAAACACTTTGGGTAACACTTTAGTTTTGGTACTGCAAAAATGCATAAATTTCTTATTTACTCTTATGTAGCAAGACCTTAATAAAGGCTTCTTTTGGTCTACATGGCACTTATAATACATCAGTAGGTCGGTCATTCATCTCCGTGCTTTGTGGCATATTGACATGATGGTAAAACTACTTATTAATATTAAGGATTCATAGATCTTATATTAAATATGTAATATCAAGAAAAATGTGTCTCAGTTAAGCCATGTCAGACCACTCCAAAGTGAAAAGTTTTGTTAGTACGTCACATTGCGTTCGGAGTGTGGTGGGTGCGTGCTCCCAACCTCCTCCTCCTCCTCCTCACATTGAATAGATGAATAAACACTTTAATGATGTCATGGAGGTATTATCAAGACCCAAAGAAGCCTTTGTTATTGTCTTGTTACATAGTCGAAAATGAGTAATAGATGCATTTTTGTAGTACTCAAACTAATGTGGTGCCAAACATTGTTAAATGGCTGCTGACAAAAATTATCAGTGATAAACAAGAAATCTAAAGACATACAGGAAGGACTCTTTGAATTGAAGACAGGGCTCTTGACCAATGAATGACAGGGAGATGCTGGTCTATAAGTCACAAAGTCACCGTGTACTTTACAGTCCACTGTCTTAACCCTTTCATTACTGCAGTAACCCCCCCCCCCCCAACCCTGTACTGAGGGGGGTGGCAACACAAATTTCTCCAATATGCCATTTCTTCCAAGTATACATATTTTTCTTGTGGTTTCTGATTAAAGTATGTTGTTGTCAGTGACCTGATATTTAGTATGCAGTCAATGTTGGAAAATTTTATTCCAAACTGTGAAAGAAATAAGAAACTAACTAATGTAATGGATGACCATGCTGAGAAACTTCTACAGTGTCTTTATTATTGTAACAAATCACACATCAATGAAAGGTGCACACCACGGGCATTCACGCTATAACACTGAGAGTCATTATTGCTGGACATTATGCAGTATAAAGAAAAAAACAACAAAAACACGCAGTACGTTCAGATCTAAACATTTCTAAACAGTTCAGCAAGTTCACAGTAATGAATAGTCCAGTTTGGTGTGATAATCCTCAAAATAGCTGCCTTCAATGCATAGTCCAGGCTGCGATGGACAGTCTTTGCAAATCCAAGTAGCTATAATGGGCTTGCCTTTAGCGATACGAAGTCCGTGAGCATAAGAGACTCTGCACTGTTTTACTTTGATGTCTTGTCCGAGTCAGTTCCTTCATATGGACATTTATGCCCAATAAGTTGTGACAAATTGTCAAACTTTTTTACATCTCCAATGTCAATATCAACACCAGAGTCTTGAAAATATGTTCTAATACCTCCGCTCCAGTCATACATGTATTCCTTCTAGCCATATTTCAAAAAGTTTGTGCTTTATTTCAATATCTCTATCTGCAAAAACAACATAGACTTGGCACACTGTGATCGTAAAAAAAATGATGTCATCGTGTTGCCACGTTCAGTTTAGTCAGACCACCAGTCAACAACATTTATGACTGAATGAATGAAGGAAGGAACCAACATCACATGACCGACAAACACAGTTCTCATTTGTTGAGCATCACAGAATAGAAATGAATAATGAATAATAACAAGAGACCATCAAATAGTACTAGTATATACATACTGTACCTCTCCTGTATACTGGGCTACCATATGGTTCCCAGCTATGTAACCCTTCGGCCCGAAGGGTCATGTTGTGAAAAGGTTAACTGCTAGGCCACACTGAAGAAGTGTTTCAAGAGCAGAGGGTACTTTTGCCTTTTCTTATGTTACAGATCAATCTGTCAATTTCATTTTATTGATTTATTTATTTTTTGCTTATGACGTAAGGTAAGGCAAATTATATTTTTATAAATCTTTCTATGTGTGATATTAAAAGGTCTAAAACTAAATCATAGTCGTGTAAGCAGTACAAGAAAAATGCTGAACATCTGTTAGAATAAACCTTGGGAACACTTTATCTCTTCATTCTCTGTAAAATGAAGCCGAGTCCTCCTGTGTGTCTAAATGGAGATAAAGACGGCTTGTGTGAGCAACACTGAAGCTGCGCATTATGCATTTTATTTTCTGCAACTCTTTTACATTGCAACAATGAAACACTGCTTTAAATGACATGAGCCAAAAGGTTTTTGCACTTGATATGAATTTAAACGGTAAAGAAATAGCTATTTGTTGCATTTATGAATCGTGGAATGATAAATAAAAGGTCATTTTAATTATTACTGATTTATTACAATAGCATGCAGTTTTGCAAATCTCACAGAAACATAAATGAGTATCAAAAAAAAAATTCTGAGCAGAAAAATTAATACAGATTTCAGCTTGAGGCTATTTAGAAGGATGTATTATGCACATTATAATGTTTAATTAATAAATAACTTGAGTTTTGTTTTATATATTCAGCACTTTACCCGTTCTTATGCAAATCCATAAAAGTGCCACTTCAGTCTTCTCTCACTCACTGTGTGACCTTCAGCAAGAAGCATGACAGTACTGACACCTTAGGATGGAGTTCAGTAGAAAAGGCACTATATAAAATCTGCTATTACAATTTGCTCTAAGTTATTGTGAACCCTGTGTTTCTGTGCTCTCGTTGCCAAACTGTGAAAGGCACCTTAAGACCGTGTTCACTAAATCATTGTGGATCATGCAGTGAGTTAGGTGTTGTTCTGGTGTGAAATTTTTCATATAAGTTGATAAATATTTTGTATGGTTAAGTACCCCTACCCCCTTTTAGGACTGAGTCTCTTTGTAATTTTACGACAGGGGTGGGGGGAGTGCCTCAAACAATTTTGGCAAGTGATTCTCTGCAGGACTTTCTCAGTCAACCCTCACATGGAGGCCAACTATCTAGCTGGCGCGCTCCACCTTAACAAATGGTTTTGGGGGCAGCTGTGAAGGTATTCTGTGCCCCATTGGTCTGAAGTATGGCTGTTTGGAATTGGCTTGTATCAGAAGCCTTTAAGTACCATGACGCCCTATTGGTTGTAGGGTTTGGACAGAGAATCTATAAATTTGCTTGCTTTACCCCTCCCTCTTTCTCTCTCTTACAAACATCTGATGAAAGAGCATCTCACACACCATGAACTGAAAAGGACAACACAATGGAGAGCACAGCTCGGCAGCCATATTGAGACAGGCATGCGGCCTGTGCTGAAGAAAGCCGACCAAAAATGAAGACTTAAGTAGAGACATTTTAAAGTAACTAACAAGTCTGAGTGCCGGCTGAAACTACACATCAGCATTTATCAGGTTGTATGGTTGCCAGTGTTCAAATGTACTTTGCATATTGTTATTATTTATGAATATTACCAACAATATATTATTTAAAGTGTAACTTAACTCCTGCTTGTATTTTATTACACCTAATTACCTGAGGTTATAGATGTAGACGGGAAGGTTAGGAGGTCTTATATGGTACAACACCTTATAAACAGTGGTAAAGTCTGTGAGATTTGAGGCATCCTGACGCAGGCTACATATTAATAATACCAAAGGGGAAAGTAGAGTAATATTGAACTCTACCAAGACAAAACAGGTGTGGATTGCCAACTGTGTACTTTGCAGTCCAGTTCCTTAGCTGTTATGTCTACAGTATATACAGTACTAGCAAAATACCCGCGCTTTGCAGCAGAGAAGTAGTGTGTTAAAGAAGTTATGAAAAAGAAAAGGAAACATTTAAAAAATAACGTAACATGATTGTCAATGTAATTGTCGTATGGTTATTTTAGTATTGAGAGTGAATTTGATGCCTGTAACGAGTTTAGTTTATGATTGTAAATGTTGTGTATGAGAAATGTACATTTTTAGGATGTAACGCTCTTTTTGTAAACGACATCTGCAGTTCTGCCCTCGGGCTGTAAAATGACCCAGCTGTCTGCTGAGCTTACTCTTAAGCATGCAACGTACGGTTGGTCATGTGAGAAGTAATCTTGTGTCAAGTCGATGCCAGCCTTTTTTAGAGTCTAGCCCTGTGACTTATTTATTGTCATAGCGAAACAGACCCTTACTGCAAATTGGAGGCATTTGAATTGGAATTGGAGGTCAGAGGGTATGAGAGGGTCTCCCCTGAGCCAGTTCCAGTGAAGATAGTTACCTTAATGAGGTTCTTGTGCAGAGATTTGATCTGAAGCCTGGTGCCGTTACAAAGTTTTGGTGGTTGTAAGTTTCGTAGTGACATAATTGTTGCACCGACCTTCAAAAGTAGAGTATGCGGAGGCATGCCCGGAGGATTAAGAGTGTGAAGAAACTAAATGAAAAGGCAGGAGTCACCAGCAGGAAGACGTGAAGCAAGGCAAACAATAACAGGCTTGAAGCGGTGGAGTAAAGAAGAAGGGAGCAGTGAGCACAACGGACAGCTGAGGAAAGTAAGGAAGCGAGTGAGGAGGCACATAAGCACGGGATGTCGTTAATGTTTATAGGTAGGGAGCCAACCACATGGTAGGTGTGCGGAAAAAGGAAGGGGGTCCGTGGACGGCCCTTGTGCATCTCTGCTGTGAAATAAATCCTCTGTTAATGGAAATAAGAAATGAAACCGCCAAAAGGTGAGGTCAATTCCAAAAGTTCCTTATGGCATAATGGTGAGAACCGCCAAAAAGAAGATGTTATTTTCGAAAGTTTGTTACGGGACACGGTGCAAAATGAAACATATTTAACGTTTGTAAGTACAGTGTAAAGAATGAGCATGGGAAATTTGGGATTCCTACGTATATTAGAAGTCTCAGAAATAGTGAGGAGGGGTTTCCCCTATCTGTATATACAGTTTAAGGGGTACACCCGTATCCCACCCCCCTTGGGTGTTGCAATAGGACATGAAACATACCTAACTTTTGTAAGTACACTGCAAGGAATGAGCACCTATATGGAGAGTGGGAGAATTAAGGATGAGTCAGTGAGGGCTTTGCCTTTTATATGTATAGATGCCAGTCTGTTCTTGTTCTCTTAGACCTGAGCACAGCATTTGACACCAAAGACCACAGTATTCTTATAAATCACCTTACACAATGGCAGTGAATTAAACTGGTTTCAAACTTATTTAACATTTAGAATATTCTTTTGTTACTTGTCGTGATTGTTTGTAAGTTCTTCACATTGTGTAGGGCATACTACAAGAATTTATTCTGGGAAGGCTGCTTCTTTCAAACTACACGCTTCTATCAGGTCAGATTATCTCAAAACACAAGGTGAGCTACCACAGCTATGCTGATGACTTGCAGCTTTACTTATCTATAGCACCTGATGACCATGATTCTCTGGGCTCTCTGATCTAATTTCTTACTAGTATTATTGAATGGATGAGTGGTAATTTTGTAACATTCAACTATCACCAAGTTGAGCTACTAAATGCTAGAATGCTACCAAAAAAAAACTATGCCCCCTTTAATTTACAATATACCAAAACCAAATGAATTTAGAATTTAGATTTAAATCAGTTTATATTGGCTACACGGTGTCACTTCTCAGGGAACTGGCCGACAAGACTGGAATATCTCTGCCAAGATTCATTCCATCAAGTCTGCCATGCTGGAAACATTTACACAAACCGATAAAGTGCTACATCCAGTTTTCATATGGTGGACTGTAGGTGCATATCCATATGACATAACATGTTGGTACATACAGTAACAGTAAAAAGGCAATTTGCACCAGTGTACGTTTTCCTAACCTAATCGGAGCACTTCAATGCACTCATATTGCAATAAGGACACCAAGCGAGGATGAAGCTGATTTTTTAACTGTAAGCATTGACATTTTGTTAATGCACAAGTCATCTGTGATGCCAAGATTATTGTAATCCGACAATCATCAGAACAGCTCTGCCACATAAAAAAGGCATCTCCAATTACAGATGCCATTCGCAGATCGGAATCAGAGAGCGTAGATGTGTTTTTCCTTCTCCTGTTACATGCACACTCTGCCTGTGACTAGAGATCCACTTTACTGCTACAGGTAGAAGCTTTTTATTTATTTATTTTTTATTTCAAGCATGATGCAGCATTTAAACAATTCAACATATTTGCACTTGTTGCTGACACCCACACTTAGGCCACCAAGTAAATTTTTGTGCTTGCCACTAATTTTCAATTTCGTTGTTCCTTTGTAAAAGTGACAATGACAATAAAGATCTATCTATCTATCTATCTATCTATCTATCTATCTATCTATCTATCTATCTATCTATCTATCTATCTATCTATCTATCTATCTATCTATCTATCTATCTATCTAATTTAGAGACGAGAGCTTCTGCCTCGCACTACTGGATGTGTCATATGGGAGGCTGCTCTAGCAGCCAATGTAGGTCTTCCGCATCGTGATTGCATGTGTATGAGGTTGAATAGCATGGATAAAAAATGAATAGACCTCTTCAGGCTAAGATTCATTTAGCAAGAGAGGAGAACAATGTATGGTCAAGATCTTTGGATAAGATAACTGTCCAACAAAGTCTTTTGAAGTTTCTGATGAGTTTTTCAATACAATGTGGGTCTGTATTCAGGTTGTCTGTGTCAGTCTGAGAGATTTAAACAATCCTCATACCTGGCCATAAAACTCTTGTCTCTATTCAAACCATGTTGTAATGTGTTAAATTTTAGCATGAATTTCACTTCCTACTCTCCAGGAACGATGTTTTAAAGTTAACAGCTGGGATCCACTGCACTAATTCCTTTCAGAATTTTAAACACTTCAGCCATGTCACCTCTTTATCTCTGCTTGCTTGAACTGTAAAGGTTCAACTCCTTACGTCTCTGCAGCTCATACCTCTCAGTCACAGAATCAGGACTTTCGTTGTCTTTTTTTTATAATATGCAGAACAAAATCGCACACAGTACTCCAAGATTGGTCTCACTAGTGTAGTACTTTGGCCGGGTGCAGGAATGACAGGTGTCAACAAACGTTAAGGTGCCAACTGGGTTGTTCCGTTTAATTTAACAAAAATAAATGCATTGTAGCATTTAGGTGTCTTGCCCTCGGGTTTTCAGATTAACAAAGAGGCTCGGCTTTAGCTGCAGGTTCAGAGTTTGTTTGCTTGGGAGCTTCCTCCGGCGGGTCGCTCTTGCTAAAGAGATGCCTCATTTCCCATAGCTGGGGAACCAGAAGAGGCTTGGGGCTAAGTGTCATCACTGGGTGGTTTCTGGGTACTTGGGGGAGAAGGATAAGAGAATATTAGCAACAACACACCCTCTCATCATGTTGGGTTATTACATACCTTGATCAAGCCCATGAGGAGATGATCCGACGCGCAAACTGGACAGCCATACAACTCCTTTAACTTGTACTCTATACATCGTGATATTAACATCCTATTAGCCATCTTGATCGCTTCTGTCCACTGTATTGATATAGATCACGGGTGTCGAACTCCGGTCCTGGAGGGCCGCAGTGGCTGCAGGTTTTCATTCTAACATTCTTCTTCATTAGTGAGCTGCTAATTAACTTCTTTTGCCTTAGTTTTAATTAACTTGACTCAGACCCCTTAGTTGTCTCTTTTTCCTTAATTAGCAGCCAAACAGAAATGAAACACTAAACAAGCTGCCACATGACCAGCTCACCTGTGCCCATCACACAATATCTGAAAATAAACAAAGGTGAAGGTCTTTGTAAGGTTGCTCTCTCAGGTCACCAACACTTTTTGATGCTGTTCTTAGAAAAAACAGAAAAATCAACAGTTTTGGAAATGTCTTCTGTGGTAGAATGAGAGCAGCAACAAGCCATGGTTTAGTTAACAGCAAGAATCAGCTTCTCATTAAGAGATTGGTTGGAGTGAAACTGGTTGGAGTTTGAAATCCAAGTTTAGCTGGTCATTTTTTGGCTCGTTTCACATCTTATTTCTGTGTGTCTGTTATTTAATAAAGAAAGGAATCAATTCAGAGGACTGAATCCTTAAAAACAGGGCTATTGAAATAAAGGGAAAAGGAGCTAATTAGCAGAGAAAACTGGTCAATTGTTAGAATGAAAACCTGCAGCCACAGTGGCCCTCCAGGCCTGGAGTTCAACACCCCTGATAAAGATAGTGATGACCCCACTGACTTCTAAATCCTTCTCCTGTGGTATAGATTCCAGTTTCAGACCTCCCATTGTGTATTCAAATTTAAAATTTTGACTTCCAGAGTGTATTTATTAGACATAATGGCAGGATATCACAGGGCTAAGTGTGAGTTTGATACAAGGAGTTATAGGCCAGCAAGAGAGAAGCATGTTGGGCTTCAGGCAGTGTTCGTGTATAGTCAGCCTATTTGTACACTCAGTGGGGAGGATAGCAGAGTGTGATGAGAGACATTACAAAATTAGTGTTGGCAGAAATTAAGCACCCCAAGAGTGATGCAAGATAACCTCTTCAGTGCCATCGGGTGTATTATAACAGCTGCTCCACTTGCCTATCATATTATTATTTTTTTGCTTGTTTTAAATGTTTATTTTTCAGTGTTTAACCAGGAATTTTCACTTAACTGTGGAAGTTATCAGTGTCTGCTTAGAACACAAGGCAGAACTGGCAAACAAGACGACCCCAGGGGAGGTAAGTAGATGTTGATTGGAAGTGGCCATTACACAGGATCAACAGAGAGAGCTTAACTGGGATTGCTTTCTTGTCTAGCGCAAACAAATTGACTGCATCCAGAGAGCTGGGAACCCCTCCGGGAAGAGCTCATTTCAGCGATCGTTAGAACACTTCAGGAGGGTATTATGGCAGATGGTGTCGAAAGCAGCCGTGAGGTCAGCCATGTTATGTGGAAACTGCATCCACTACAGAAGGTGAGCTGCGTCAGTGGCATGATGGTGTCAGAAACCTCACCAGCCTGGTAAGGCTCACACAGATGTTCATGATTTTGATATTGAAGTGGGATATAAAATGATGAAGTTCGAGTTCAGTTGGTGTGAACTTTTCCTAAAAGGCATAACAAAAAATAAACATCTCTTGAAGTAAAATTGCTATCTGATCATTGAGAGAATGGCTTGAGAGAATGCCATTCTTCCCAGGAGGCAAATGACTTTGTCACACTTTGCACATTTGCCTGTTTCTCTGACAGACTCTGAGCTAACAGTAAAAATGAAGCCAGCAGGTCATCCTTGGTATCACCCCTTTATGAAATAATGTGTCATTTCAGACGGCAGATTAAAGTGAGAAAGGCTGATTTCAGACTGAGGACCTGTAGGAGATCTCTAATACAGTTGTCTGGTTCCCTGTGAGTTTTATTATGTAGTGTATGCAATTTTTTTCATATAACACAATTTTGCCATACTGTGTATGGGCTTCCAATATATTGTGCGGGAGTATTTAGAGTTTGACTTGAATTGCTAATGTCATCTCATATGAAAGCAATTTTGCTGAGACCTGAAGTATGTAAGACAGAGCATCTCCCTTAATAAAGCAGTTTCTAAAGTCATTCTAATATATTTACTTTATCTGACGTACATTTTGAAACAGGACTTTCTTCTTTTCTTGTTCTATTTTAAAGTTGCAGTGAGCTAAAGATCTGGAATAGAGTAAAAGAAAAGAAATGCAAAATTTGTTATGTATTAATGTGTATTTGTGTATTTTTTTTATTATGTTTGTTTTTTCTCAGTTATTATATGTCATATTTTTACATATTTCATGGACTGTCATTTTAAATGTGCTTCTTATTTTTTGTAGGTGGAGCCCAAGGAGGCGGGGCCACCCTGACATCACCAGTCTGAAGCCCTCCCTCTGGCTGTTTAAGTCAGCTGACTAGGCTCAGGAGCAGGAGGTCATTTCATTCATTGTAGAACTCTGTAAGTATTATTTTTTGATTTGGACCTCCAAATCAACAATTTAATTAAAAGGGCAAGCTCAGCTATAGGGCACACTCTGGACCCCCTGGAGGTCATAGCAAAGGAGAAAATTCAAACAAAATTGAGAGCCATTATGAACAATGCTGCATATCCTCTCTGTGACACACCAACACTGAGGACTTTCAGACAACAAATTCATCAGCAGAAATGTGTCAAGAAATGCAACTGGGTCAACTTTATAAGAAGAGCACTATTCCTGTATAAGGCCTCCCTGGGACTGGGACTTCTTTTTAATTTTTTTCCTTTTTATTCATTCTGGTGTGTGTTCATATATGGGTATATATTTATTTATTAATTTATCAATCTGTTTATTTATTTAATGATGTTCTGTAAAATGGCAAGTTTCCCCTTGGGGACAAATATCTATCTATCTATCTATCTATCTATCTATCTATCTATCTATCTATCTATCTATCTATCTATCTATCTATCTATCTATCTATCTATCTATCTATCTATCTATCTATCTATCTATCTGTGTAGGGTAGTTAATGTCCTGGTCTGCTTCTTAGCTTATGTATGAAGGCTTTGAACCCATTGTGCCATTGTTAAAACTCCATCTCATTGTTATGTATCAGCTTGAATGTATGTGTATTTTATATTTTATTGTAGTGTTTGTTATAATGTGTGCTGCGATTTTTAGATCAAAAGAAAAAAAAATGTATTTACCATATACAATATTCACAAAGTATAATATATAATGAAATGCTCAGTTACTCTGAAGATGGCAGTCTAAAAAAAGAATATAAATGGCAACAATAAAAGTCAATATATGTACAATAATATAAACGCGTAAGAGAATTAGCAATAGGGTATCATGTATTTGTAGACATTGTCTTCATTTAGAATGCAGATGGATTGTGGACAGAAGCTCCTCCACAGTCTCTCTCAATTGATCTTCAGGCGGCCGTAGCATTTCCCTGACCTCAGCATAGAGAAGAGGGGATTGTTGGTATGGTTGAGACCTCTAATAATTTTCTTTGTCTGGTCCAACATTGCTTGGTGTAGATATCCTGGCAGTCAGAGAGTGCACACCCACTGACCACATCACTCTCTGCAGAGCCGTGTGGTCCTGATGCTATTTCCGAACCAGGTGGTGATACTTCCTGTCAGGTTATTTAAAATGGTGGATATGTACAAGTACTTTAGTATCTCATAGGACAGTCTAAAAATCCATTTATTAGGGAGTTAAGTGAGCATTCTGATTTCTGTGTTGGATTTACTAGATTTCTCAATTAATTGTGCTCTATTTTAAAGATTTAGATTTTTTAATTTATTTTTGGGGGCTTATTTGCTTGGGATTGCCTTTTATGCAACTTCTTTGCGTCTCTTTTTGCAGTTTTGAGCTTTTTGTTTTTATTATCAAAGTGTTCTGTGAAAAAAAAGATTTTATGTTTGCCCTTTAAATTCAAGGGGCGTCCAGATTCATTCTTTATTTTAACTTAAATGGCACCCAAACAGAAATGAGATGTAAAGTGAGCCAGCAGGTGACCAGCTAAGTTGGGGGCTTAAAATCCAACCAGTTCTCTTTGTTAATTAAATGTGTTATTTAATTCCATGGCTTGTTGGTGCTCTCATTCTGCCACAGCAGACATTTCCATAATTGTTGATTTTCTTTTTTCTAAGTGAACCGTTCAGATGTTTGGTGGACCTGAAAAGATACTGAGACCTTCACTTTGTTTATTTTCAGATATTGTATGATGGACACGTTATCTGGTCATGTGTTGGCTTGTTTTTATTTCATTATGGTTTGGCAGTAAATTAAGGGAAAAAAAAACAAACAATTGAGGAGTCTTACCCTTAAATAGCAAAATAATTGAAATGAAGGCAAAAGAAGTTAATTAACAACAAAAACTCTCTAAATTTACTAAGTAACAACTTTAGATAGAACTTTATTTTATTTTGTCACAATGGGGAAATCTGGCTTATTACAGAACATCTTTATGTACAATAATAAATACATCGATATATAAATAAGTATATATATACACACACACTATAGTCTAAACAAACACCAGAATGACTGAAAAGGAAGAAAATTAAAAAGAAAGACAAACTTCAGACTTGGCAGTCACAAAGGGTTAGAGTGGTTGGAGATGGATACCCCTGCTAACAAACATTGCCACTATATATATATATATATATATATATATATGTTTATTGTTTTTAAGTCTGAATCGCAGTCTGATTATTAGTTGGTTACCTATGAGGTAACACTTGTGGTTGGTCAGCCGGTCAACAAACGTCCTCTCAGTTGTGAGAAGCAGCTCATAGATATCAAGTCAAGTCAAGTAGAGCTTTATTGTCATCCTAACAATATACTTACAGTACACAGTGGGACGAAATATCGTCCTCCAGAGTCAAAAGGTGCAGTACACAAGATATATATATATATATATATAACTAAAAAACATATACAGTATTAAGTAGTATTATGTAATTCGGAGAGTGTGTGGAGTAAAGAGTCCAGTGTGGAGGAGGGCAGCATGGTGTTCAGGAGCCGGACTCCTTGGGGAAAGAAACTATTGCACAATCTCGCAGACCTGCTCCTGATGCTGCAGAGCCGTCTTCCAGATGGAAGAGGAGTAAACAGTTGGTGGGAGGGGTGGTGGGGGTCAGCCATGATGCTAGTGGCTTTATGAAGGCAGCGTGAGGTGTAGATCTCCTGCAGACTGGGTAGAGAGCTGCCAATGATGCACTCAGCAGTCCGCACAGTCCTCTGAAGGGCTTTGCGGTCGGAGGCATGGCAGTTTCCATACCAGACTGTAATACAGCTGGTCAGGACGCTCTCTATGGTGCCTCTGTAGAAGGTGGTAAGTATGGGTTTAGGGAGGTGCACCTTCTTCAGTCGTCGCAGGAAGTAAAGACGCTTTTGGGCTCTTTTTGTAAGATAGTTGGTGTTTTTGGTCCAGGACAGGTCCTCTGTGATATGAACACCTAGGAACTTGGTGCTCTTCTCTCTCTCTACTGTGACGCCATCAATGTTGAGTGGGAGATGGACAGCCTTTGTCTTCCTGAAGTCAACAATCAACTCTTTTGTCTTTTCAACATTAAGAGACAGATTATTGTCTTTACACCAAAGTGACAACCGTTCCACCTCTTCTCTGTACGCCGCATCATCGTCGTTCTCAATGAGTCCCACTACTGTAGTGTCATCGGCGAACTTGATAATGTGGTTTGTGTCAGAGTTGGAGGTGCAATCATGGGTCAACAGCGTGAAGAGTAGCGGGCTCAGCACACAACCCTGGGGGGCACCTGTGTTCAGTGTGATGGTGTTAGATCTTATATTCCCAATCTGTACTGTTTGAGGTCTTTCAGTGAGAAAGTCCAGAATCCAGTTGCAGGTGGAGGTGTTGAGTCCGAGCAGATCCAGCTTACTGATCAGCTGCCGGGGAATGATAGTATTGAATGCTGAGCTGAAATCAATGAACAGCATTCTTACATGTGCATTGCGGTGATCCAGATGTGACAGGATCAGGTGGAATACCATTGAAATTGCATTGTCAGTTGATCGATTTGATTGATATGTAAACTGTAGAGGGTCCAGTTTTGGGGGCAGCTGATTCTTCATGTGACTCAAAATTAACCGCTCAAAGCACTTCATAATGATTGGAGTGAGTGCCACTGGGCGGTAGTCATTGAGTTCCGAGGCTGTAGCTGTCTTTGGGACAGGTCTGATGGTGGTGTTTTTAAAACATTGTGGCACAACAGCTTGGCTCAGGGAGATGTTGAAGATGTCCACTAGGACATCAGTCAGCTGGTCAGCACAAGCTCTGAGCACACGTCCAGGTATGTTATCTGGTCCAGCAGCTTTGTGTGGGTTGACCCTGATGAGAGTCCTTCTCACACTAGCTGCAGACATGGACAGAACTTGATTGTCTGACGAGGGGATGGTCTTCCATGCTGGTTTATTGTTCTGTGTCTCAAACCTGGCATAGAAGGTGTTAAGAGCGTCTGGAAGAGAGGTGTTGTTAACACACATATGCGGTGGGGCCTTATAATCCGTGATGGTTTGGATGCCCTGCCACATTCGACGAGAATCTCTTGAGCAGGCGAAGTGATCACTAATTTTCTTTGAATACTCCCGCTTTGCTAACTTAATGCCTCGGGACAGGTTGGTTCTAGCTGCTCTAAGTGCCACTTCGTCGTTGGCTTTGTAGGCAGCATCCCTTGTTTTCAGCAGCTCGTGAACTTCTGCTGTGAACCATGGCTTCTGGTTAGCGCGTGTTGAGACAGATTTGATGATGGTGACATCTCCAATGCATTTGTCAATGTATCCTGTCACTGCTTCGGCATACTCATTAATGTCAATGTGATGATCAATGGTCGCCACTTCTCTAAAGACACTCCATTCTGTGCTCTCAAAACAGTCCTTCAGGGCTTCAGTAGCTCCATCTGGCCATGTTCTGACCTGCTTTATTACCGGCTTTGTTCTCTTCAGCAATGGCATATATGCTGGAGTAAGCATTACTGTAATGTGATCAGACAGTCCAATGTGAGGGTGGGGAGTTGCTCTATATGCAGACCTGGTGTTAGTGTATACCAAGTCCAATATATTGTCTCCTCTTGTTGGAAATTTAACATGCTGGTGGAGTTTAGGCAGAACAGTCTTTAAATTCGCTTGATTGAAGTCCCCAGCGATAATAAAAAATCCCTCAGGATGGCGAGATTGCAGGTCACCGATGGCCTCATACAGCTCGCATAGCGCCTCTTTAGCATTTGCATCGGGAGGAATATACACTGCCACAATAACAATAACACTGAATTCTCGCGACAAATAATAAGGTCTGCACTTAACTGCCACAAATTCCACCAGCGATGAGCAGTGCTTCGTGATCATACCTGTGTTTCCACACCATTCTGTGTTGATGTATACACACAGGCCGCCGCCACGTGTTTTTCCGGATCTGCTGGCGTCTCTATCCGCACGGATAGCATGTAGCCCTGTTAGCTGTTACAATATGTTTGCTGACCGGCTGACTAACCACAAGTGTTACCTAGTAGATAATCACCTAATAATCAGATTGAGATTCAGAGTTAAAAAGGAATGCATGCATAATTATGTTTGTGCACAGCTATGATCTCAAAACAAGCCTTAATGGATCCGTTCTCCACACCTTCCACATGTCAGAATGAGACCTTGTTAAATAATAATTAGTACAGAAGATGTATTGCTGTTTACAAGGTGTTTCTTCCTCCCTGATGGAAGAAAAAAGGCAAAGCATCTGCACAGATACACATGAAACGAAAAAGAAGTTCCAGCTGGACCCGTAGCAGCAACGTCAAAAAATGGAATGAGCAGATCTCGTGCTACCGCTGTGAGTTCAATGATTTATATTTTTTTTGCCTGTTTGCTAATTTGTGGACATTTGTTATATTACATTTGTGGTTTGTTGTTCCATCTGCGTCGTTTGTTGTTTGAGGCACGGTGGGGCAGTGGTTAGCACTGCTGCCTCACAGCTCAGATGACATTTTCTTGGCCTGAATAGACAATCCAGCATAGTTTCCTAGCTCTTAGGGATGTTTCCACCATTATAAGCCACTCAGAACAGTTCAGTTTCTCCTTCCACGTCAACTTCAGTGCATTTTGTTTAGTTTCTGAACATTTCTGTGATAAAACCAAACTCACAACTAAGCAAACTCCATGGGGTTCGTTCATCACCGGTTACCAATGGTACCTATTATATGAGAATTTTTTTTTTTTCACTGTTCTGCATTAAGACATGAGATTAATTTTTTTCAGCCATCTGTACAAACTAAATGGGGTAAGCAACATATGCAATAAATATAATTTTTGGACTGTGCGAGGAAACCGGAGCCCCCGGAGGAAACTCAGGCAGACATGGGGAGAACATGCACACAGGGAGGACCCAGGAAGCGAACCCGGGTGTCCTTACTGCGAGGCAGCAGCGCTATTACTGCGCCACCGTGCCGCCCCATAAGAGATTATTGAGATGCTTAATTTATCACTTTTAGGGAATTTGTGTTTTTTTTTGTTCCTCTAATGCACATGTGCACTTTGAACCGTATTTAAAGTTTAAAATAGCACAATAAAAACATTTTGTATTCACTTGAACCTCTGGTGTCCATCTCATGTACTGCTCTGTTGATACTCAGTCCCTTTGTTAGACATTCTGGTCCTGTTTCGACCTCAGATCAGGTTCTCCAAGAGAACCTTAAAATAGACTAAGCACTGAATGTTGCCAGGATAGACCCTGACTCTCCAACACCTCAACACTCAATTAAGTAAATACAGAAAATGAATGGACTCACACACACACGCACTGAAGACAGGAAGAAACTGAGGCACAATAGATGGCATGATTAGGATCGTCACATTCTAATGACCAAAGCTGCACACAATAAATAGAAAATAGAGGAAATGCAATTTATCAACAGGTAGTCTGTGGAAGTGTATGAATGCTTGCATGGCTAATTGGTAAAATCATATACACTAATTTGGAAAAATGTAAACTTCATGCTCTTTAATTCATCAGGGAGTTTCCAGAGAACACGACTATTGACAAACTGGGCCGTGTATTGATTTGTTAGCCTGCTTGATTTCCATATGCAGTACTGCATTCCTAGTCACATTTTCTTGTTTCTTTTAATTATTTAATTTTGCTATCTCACCACTGAGATTACCGTCTTTTTAAATGAGCACAGTAAAATGCTTAGTTAACTGAGCAGCTGTTGTCATTGCCTGATAGTCACGCTACCAAATCTGACCCCTGGCCTCTTTGACAGTCTTTGATTTGAGCAGCCACTGCCACTCTGTTTCTAGTTTCAATATCACCTTCAGGAGTAACAAACTTATTTCAAATCTTTCTGAAAAGAGGTGCTAAATGAGCTATCTTCATTTAAAAACGTCAGGTTAAAAAACAGATTAACACAAAAATAACTCATTTTTAACGTATGCCATTTTGCTGCCTTATAAACTGTACTGTACAACTTCTCCCATGAAATAAAAGCTCAAGAAGCACATTAAAGAGGCCACAAGTCATAAGGATCCTGCTATGATTTACACCCAGAAAAACAAACAAATTTAAGCTAATGTTTCAAGCACAAAAAACATAAAGATAAAACATACATTTTACTTAAATTGTACACAATGTATAGTAAAATGGCCATCAGTCTACAGTTTGTGTCAACTATTGAAGATGGGATTATTTTACCATAGTTGTCAAATTTCATTAAAATGACAAAAAATGTGTATTTTTAATTAAACTGCGCAACCAATGTCACTGATTGACAAGTTAATTAGATGATATAACATTGTGAACGTAAAGTTCTTAAAATGACATCCTGCATTAATGAGGGGATAATCTTAATAACTATACACTTTTCCTAAATGTTTCAGTATAATGGCAAGTACACGTAATTTGATAAATGCCATGCCAATTAACTGCAGGCAAATTAAATAGCGATGTTAATTTAGGATTTATGCCTTCTCTGACTTACATTAGCATTATTGCAGAAAGACACCATTCTTAAAAGTCATTTTTTCCCTCATCTTATTTGTATTATAACACGTTTTTGTGACCATTTTAAATATCAGTGCTCATTTAAGAGGATGAAAATGTTAAACAAAATGTAAAAATAAAAAAAATACAACGGGGTAAATGTAGATAGATAGATAGATAGATAGATAGATAGATAGATAGATAGATAGATAGATAGATAGATAGATAGATAGATAGATAGATAGAGGAAAATCAGGGTTGCTTTAGCTGCTCGTGTTTCTTCCCTGTAGAGGAATGGAATTTTATCCAGCTTAATAAAAGGATTAGTGCTTGTGTGTCTGTCCAGTTGCTATGTCTTCATCATTTCAACAGATGGTGCATCCTAAATGATTTTAGTAATAAAATGGTATTCAATTGTCATTCCAATAGCAGGCAAATCACAAACATTTACACTGCTTTTACAAATCCCATTCCAAATTTCATGTAACAGAGACATATACACTGCATGGTGCACTGTAAACGCTAATGCTGAGGTTTACATTGATTACTTAGATTTCAATCTGTCTTAAATGTGTAGCACAGCTAACACTGGTTTTGTGAATCTGACCTTACCATCTGTCCTACATGACATTATCTTTCACCTTCCCTCTCTTTTCTATCGCAACCCCCAGAAACATGCATCCCAATGGGGAGTTCAGCACTACAGCTGATAGAGGCAGGAACTTATACATCCTGGAAGGGCTCAACAGGTTGCTCAGCATTCAGATCCCAGCTTCCCACTCCACAAACACCACCCACCACCCCCACCGTGAACCCATACAACTGTCAGAAAATACTGCCTTACCTCATCCAGCATCGAGGGTGAGTGGGAGAGGTGTACTTGCAGCAAAAACTGTCAAAGTCATATTCACAGAGCCAGTCCAAGATAGGAATAATACCTTTATTGACATGTATGTGGAGTCACTCAATACACATAAAAAAGTGACTGACTTACAGTTGTTGATTACACTTCTTAAATACACTGGTTATTTACAGAAGTACAGTACATGATTAGTTTAATTTCTCATGTCCTTGCTAGTTACTGATAAACAGGACTCTTGGTGTCAGGATTCTGCTACATGAAATTATACTGGTTGTCTTACTGGTACTTGTTCTTGTGCTAAAGTAGCAACAGGACTGGGCCATAGATCAAAGCTTTAATTAAAATGTGTTCTAAGAGCGCTGAAGACAAAAGCTAACAGTTAACAAGGATAGATATAAGTAAAAATCAGCTCTCACAAAAAATAGCTGTGCTATATATAATAGAGAGTGAACAACACTAGACAGATAGATAGAACTTAATAATAAAGTGTCTGTGTCGGTTTGCTATGTCTCTGTCATTTCAAAAAATGGCACATCATAAACATTTTTAGTAATAAAATGCATTGCATTTGTCATTCCAACAGATAGCGCATCAAAACAATAACACTGCTTTTACAAATCCCATACCAAATGGCATATAACAAAGACATACACATTACATTGTGCACTGCAAATGTTAACACTGAGGTCTATGCTGATCACTTCCCCTCTTAGATGGGTAGCATTGCTAGTTATGTTATATTTTATTGTGCTTTAAAGGATCAGGAACAATATTTTTTAGTTAAAATCGGTTTTAGATATTGTTCTTTCTTTCTTTCTTTCTTTCTTTCTTTCTTTCTTTCTTTCTTTCTTTCTTTCTTTCTTTCTTTCTTTCTTTCTTTCTTTCTATGATTGTTGAATTGTTAAAAGCATTTTCTATATGATAAATTCATCATAGAGCTGTGACTTTTACTATTTTTTTCCATTTTAGTTGAACTCCTGATCTCTGTAACAGCAGGTAACTGCATTGAATAGGAAATGTTAGCAGACAGAAGACAGAGAGCAAAAAAGGAATGTTTCCTTGCAAAACAGCAGTCTGGCAAGATGAAAGGTTAAAACCTTAAATGGTAAAATGGTCATTTTTCTGGACTTTACACATGTGTAAGCATTTAGCTCTCAAACCATTGAATTATCTTCATGCATGCACACCTTGTGAACATGTATGGTCTATCAAAATGACACAGGACAGAGAGGTGGGCTAGGTTTGTTCACCTTGGCCATGACAAGCTTTAAAAAGCCACCAAAAAGAAGGAGAAACAGGAAGAATACAGTCACCAGGCAGACCCATTCCCTGTGACACAGCAGTGTAACCTTAAAAGACTGAATGTAACACACTGGATATGTCAGCCAACATCACCTCTGGCAGCTCCTAAACTATGCAGGTTGTATGGTGTTCTGCTTTTGCGACATTTTTATGTTAAAGACTAGAATGAATAACAGTTTAAACCTGTTTCCTGCTTGCCTTGTTGCTCTATCTTTCCATATGGGGTACAGAGAATAAGAGGAAACATCCTACAAGACGGAAAGTGAAATGCAGTAGCCGTCAGTTCTGGGTAAAGTCGGTCCATAACCTGAGGTGCGGCTCCTTCAAGGTCAGATGAGTGCAAGTGTAGGAGAGCAAAAGCTGAGATGGAGGACATATGTGTGGGTCTATGTAACAAAGAGCCTGTGAGTGTGAATAAAAGAATCAAGTGATGTACAGTAATTACAGACCAGTCTCTCTTCTCTCATTTCTACAATATCTAAATTAGAATGTGCTTTTTCTATTCTGGTCTCTTCTTTTCTTCTACAGAACAGGCTGCCCGATCCTAATCAGTCAGGTTTCAAAAAGGGCTTTTCCACAAAGGCAGCTCTGCTTACCATTGTCAATGCTTTGCAGTAGGCTAAAGTTAACAGCATGTTGCCTATCTTCATCCTGAAAGATCTGTCCTTCACCTTCAGCATGGTCATCCACCCTCTCTGACCGCAGCATCATTGGGACTGCCCTCGGGTGGTCTGAGTCTTACTTCTTGGGCAGATCCTGTTGTGCGCCCTGGTGTGGAGAGATGCCTAAGGTGTACCAAGAAAGCCCCACATGTTGGTGCTGGGCCCTCTCATCTTTTACCAATACACTTCCACACTGGGTAATATCATTCCAGTTCTATGGCTCCTGTATCTCATATATTGCAAGCTGGGTTAAGAAACACCATCTATAGCTCAACTTGGCAAAGATGGACCTTCTTGTTATCCCAGCTTGCCTGTCTGTTTAGCACCATTTCTGTTCTGTTTGGTTCATTATCACCCACCAAATCGTTATACAACCATGGGTGGTATTCACATTGGCGCCCTGTAGCAGCATGTATAAAATTAAAATCCTTGATGCTCACCTACGGAGCAGTCAATGTATCAGTGTAACAGGTGTCTAAGCTAGCAAGTTTAGTTATTTGGAGCTTCACCCTAACCTGATAACGTTCATTATGTTGTTTGTTTTTCTGTTGCGTTCCTGTTATATTTCCCTGCTTTGTTTATTGTGTTAATGTTACGTCATCAGTGTGAGCCTCTCCCGATGTCCGTTGTGTCACTGTGAGAGGAGCTAAGCTCGCTGTTATTCTATGTATAGTAGGATTAATTAAATAATTTTAAATTACTTGACTTCATTTTTTTTGTATGTGACAGTAATAGTAATATGATCTTCGTAGTGTACAGTTGTTGTTTTGAAATGTTTTGAACGTTTTTCTGTTAATTCTGGTTATGCGTTAATGTGAGTGTTCAATGGCCTTTCCACGTGTTTTTTCAGCATTAGCGCTCTAACAGTCATTTCTTTTTATGTTCTCCATTTTAACATTTCAGGTATGTTATTTATTTCTTCTTGTATTTGTGTACTGAACGGTGCATGAATATGTATGTCATAATTCAGCATTGCAGTCGCAGTGTTTGTTGTGAGAGGACGAGGAACTGCAGCGCTGTAACAGTCATATCTTTTTATGTTCTCTGTTTTAACATTTCAGTTCAGTCTGTTAATAAAAAAAAATATCAAGTAATCAAGGAATTCATTCTGGTGGCATTACTTCCTTCGAACATACAAATCACAATGCAGAAGCTTCGAGTGTTAACCGGTATCAAGGCCAGGGAGCAGCAGTACGGCGCGTGCAGTGGAGACCGCTTACATCAGCACCTATATTTATGGAGGCACTTGTGAGGTCATGTACTCCTTCTTGACCAATCAGGTTTGCTGATGAACAGCGTCTGGTGATGCTCAATAGTTTAAAAACTTCTGAATATTTGATGGTGGCATGGTGGCACAGTTGTAGCGCTGCTGTCTCGCAGTAAGGAGATCTGGGTTCGCTTCCCGGGTCCTCCTTGCGTGGAGTTGGCATGTTCTCCCCGTGTCTGCGTTGGTTTCCTCCCACAGTCCAAAGACATGCAGGTTAGGAGCATTGGTGATCCTAAATTGTCCCTAATGTGTGTGGTTGGTGTGTGTGGGTGTGTGTCCTGTGGTGGGTTGGCGCCCTGCCCGGGATTGGTTCCTGCCTTGCGCCCTGTTTTGGCTGGGATTGGCTCCAGCAGACCCCCGTGACCCTGTGTTCGGATTCAGCAGGTTGGAAAATGGACGGATGGATGAATAAATATTTGATTTCTTATCTTTAATGCATTGTACAAATACTGTATACCTGGGAATGTCCAGGTACTTTGGCTATTGTTAATATACTAGCTGTGTAAGCCTGTGCTGTAAAAAGCCTGGGCTCCTAGAAACCATGGATTCGGGCACTTCAGTCTCATCGGTTGTGCATTAGTAGCTAAGTAAGGTTCTCTTTCCTCATCGGTTTTGTTTAGCTGATGTGCTCACCTCTGTTGTCTTTCAGCAGCTAAGCAAGTTTCTCTCTCTTTGGAGGTTTCACTTTGCCAATGTGCTCGCCTTGCTTGTGTATTAGCAGCTAAGCGAGATTCACTTTGGCGAAAGAGTTGCTTTCTTTGAGCTTCATGCTGTAGCCTCTCACTTCCGGGCTGGACAGACAGACAGACAGACAGACACACACACTTCAATGTGTAGACATTTATATATAAAATCAGCAGACATTATGCTACATTCTCATACTATCGGGACTATTCAGAGCTATCAGTTCATTTATGTGGGTTTCTGGTTGGACTGTTTTGAGAAGTCACTGTTGATATGTTATTTGGTCTGTTTAAAAAGTAATTCAAAATAAACTGCATTTTTTTCACAGAAATATTAAGAACATGAACAACTTGCAAACAAGAGGAGACATTAAGTCCACTTGTCGCACATTTGTTTAGCTAGTAGCTAAGCTTTCCCAGTTTCTCATCCAGATACTTCTTGAAGGTTCTCATAGTTTCTTCATCATCCCCATGTCTCAGTAGTTTCTTCCAGGGTCCCACAACTCTTCGCGTAAAGAAGTGTTTCCTGGCTTCAGTCCTAAATGCCCTTCCTCTTAATTTCCACTGATGTCCTCAAGTACGCGATTCACTGTTAGTTGAATAAATCTTTTTAATCAATGCCTTTGAGAACTGAGACCTGGATTAGGTCCCCACACAGTCTCCTCCATGTATCACTTTTCTCCAATTGCAACTCGAGCAAAAAATACCATTTTTCTTTGACCAGGTTATAGTTTTAGTACAGTTGAGTAAAGTAAAAGGTCAGCCTTACAACAAAAACAACATTTATTTATATAGCACATTTTCATACAAACAATGTAGCTCAAAAGTGCTTTACATGACGAAGAAAGAGAAAAAAGACAAAATAAATAATTAAAATTAAGGAACACTAATTAACATAGAATAAAAGTAAGGTCCGATGGCCAGGGAGGACAAAAAAAACAAAAAAAACTCCAGACGGCTGGAGAAAAAAACAAAATCTGCAGGGGTTCCAGGCCATGAGACCGCCCAGCCCCCTCTAGGCATTCTACTTAACATAACTGATCTCAATCAGTCTCATGTTTTACATGGCTTACAGCATCCACTATTGCATTTTGTGACTCCAGAACAGCTGGGCACAGCAGCATTATCACTGCAAGGAGTCACGTCATTTATAATTTTGTCTGAAACAGAATAAACAGACGATGGGATGTGACTCGCCTTTTCACGTCGACTTTGATGTCTGACCACTTCTGTGCGATTTTCTGAACTTGAACTTTCCAGTGTATCTGCCACGCTGTATCACTCCATAACTTCCTTTTCTTGCTTATACCACTGCTTAAGCCAACAAATAGTACATTTTTCCTTGCCTCTACTTTTTCTTTTTTCCATGTGATTCTGCCATTGTCTTTTAACAAAACACCGAACAGAAGGTGATATTTATATTGATTTGCATATTAATATATGAAAAATTCTGGGAGGAGTTGGGGTGGGGCTGTAAGAACATGTACATGCATTAAATTTCATGTTCATTGGGATTTATACAGGGGAATTGCATGGAACTTGGCGTACGCACAGTTTTATGTATCTGGATTTTTTTATGCATACGCACATGTCGTGTTTTAGTGTGAATGCTACGGTGTTATACATAAGGCCCCTGGCCATGTTGAAGCCCAGTGCTCATTAATGTATTAATTACACATTTGCACACATTTATAATGCAGGTATAATTACAACTTTAGATTGGATACTGCAAAAACATTTGCAAATAATGAATAAATAACTTAAAAAGAAGTGTGAAAGCCAGGAAAAATTCTTGCAGTGTTACAATCAGTCCTCATTGCATTCAGGATTGTCATGGAATAATTTGATGATGATGGTCATGTGTACTTCTGGCCTTA
The DNA here is from genome assembly GCF_900747795.2 of Erpetoichthys calabaricus. Taxonomy (NCBI): domain Eukaryota; kingdom Metazoa; phylum Chordata; class Cladistia; order Polypteriformes; family Polypteridae; genus Erpetoichthys; species Erpetoichthys calabaricus. Next base: position 296,108,859 of record NC_041397.2, on the reverse strand, counting down.
ATCCATCAATGTAAGGACATCACGGTGCTTTGATCGGGTGGTGGTGGTGCAGATGGCCACCACAGAAAACCGGAAAAAGAACAGAAGAGAAAGTAGGGGTTAGTACGGATTATGGAGCCACCATGAATAATAATGATAATTAATTGAATATACAGAGCATCAGGATTTAATTAAGATGAAGCTATGAGAAAGCCATGTTAAAGTAATGTGTTATCAGCAGTGTTTTAAAGTGCTCCACCATATTAGCCTGGCGAATTTCTATCAGTAAGCTATTCCAGATTTTAGTTGCATAACAGCTGAAGGCCGCCTCACCACTTCTTTTAAGCTTAGCTCTTGGAATTCTCATTTGAAGATCTAAGGTTACGATTTGGAGTGTAAGGTGAAAGGCATTCCGAAATACAAGATGGTGTGAGATTATTTAAGGCTTTGTAGATAGATAGATAGATAGATAGATAGATAGATAGATAGATAGATAGATAGATAGATAGATACTTTATTAATCCCAATGGGAAATTCACATTATCCAGCAGCAGTATACTGATACAATAAATAATAATAATAATGCAGGTGAAAAAACAGACAATAACTTTGTATAATGTTAAATGTTAACGTTTACCCCCCCGGGTGGAATTGAAGAGTCGCATAGTTTGGGGGAGGAACAATCTTCTCAGTCTGTCAGTGGAGCAGGACAGTGACAGCAGTCTGTCGCTGAAGCTGCTCCTCTGTCTGGAGATGATACTATTTAGTGGATGCAGTGGATTCTCCATAATTGATAGGAGCCTGCTGAGCGCCCTTCGCTCTGCCACAGATGTCAAACTGTCCAGCTCCATGCTAACAATAGAGCCTGCCTTCCTCACCAGTTTGTCCAGGCGTGAGGCGTCTTTCTTCTTAATGCTGCCTCCCCAGCACACCACCGCATAGAAGAGGGCGCTCGCCACAACTATCTGATAGAACATCTGCAGCATCTTATTGCAGATGTTGAAGGACGCCAGCCTTCTAAGGATGTATAACCGGCTCTGTCCTTTCTTGCACAGAGCATCAGTATTGGCAGTCCAGTCTAATTTATCATCCAGCTGCAAATGTAAACCATAAGCAGTATTTTAAAGTCAATTCTAAATGGCACAGGTAACCAATGCAGTGACATCAAAACTGGGGTGATGTGCTCGGATTTTCTTTTTCGAGTTAAGATTCTAGCAGCTGCATTCTGCACTAACTGTAATCGATTGATGTCTTTTTTGGGTGGTCCTGAGAGGAGTGTGTTACAGTAATCTAGCCGACTAAAAACAAAAGCATTAACTAATTTTTCAACATCTTGCAATGTTATAAGAGGTCTAACTTTTGCTATATTTCTTAAGTGAAAAAATGCTGTCCTAGTAATCTGATTAATATGTGATTTAAAATTCAATAGTCACCCCTAAATTCTTTACCTCCATCTTGACTTTTAATCATAATGCATCAAGTTTATTTCTAATAACCTCAATATATCCATTATTGCCAATCATTAAATTTCTGTTTTCTCTTTATTTAGTTTGAGAAAATTATTACTCATCCATTCGGAAACACAAGTGAGACATTGTGTCAGTGAATCAAGAGAGTCGGGGTCATCAGGTGCTATTGATAAATACAGTTGCATGTCATCAGCATAGCTGTGGTAGCTCATATTATGAGTTTGATTATTGACTCATCCTAGGTATGACGTTAACCTGCATCCAGCCCTGCAAGCAGGCCCTCCAAAACCTCCCACTGGTCCATTCCATCTGAACTAGTGTGGTGCTGAGGTGTCACCCATTGTATGGCTGCACTCGGGTCTTAATCTGGGATCCTGAGTTGGTTTGTCATGTGGTGGGCTGCGGCAATGCACTGTATCAGCGCCTGCTCCTAACCTCTGTCTCTCTTATGAATTGTTTACCTAATCAAGTACAATTAAACAAAATGGTAGCCTTGTTATTAGCAAAGGTGTAGCTGGAGATAACTGCAGATTTCTGTCCATTGTCACACATGCATAGCTGGAGATAACTGCAGATAACTACACATGCGCATTGGAGGATCACCTTCCAAGTTAAATTAGAGGTAATAAAAATAATAATAACAACAACATTTATTTATATAGCACATTTTCATACAAAAAGTAGCTCAAAGTACTTTACATAATGAAGAGAAGAAAAATAAAAGACAAAATAAGAAATTAAAATAAGACAACATTAATTAACATAGAAAGGAGTAAGGTCCAATGGCCAGGGTGGACAGAAAAAACAAAAAAAAACTCCAGAAGGCTGGAGAAAAAAATAAAATCTGCAGGGGTTCCAGGCCACGAGACCACCCAGTCCCCTTTGGGCATTCTACCTAACATAAATGAAATAGTCCTCTTTGTAGTTCGGGCTTTTCACGGAGTCACTTGATGCTGATGGTCATACAGACTTCTGGCTTTTAATCCATCCATCATTGTTGGAACATCATGGTGCTTTGGGTAGATGGTGGTGGCGCACGCCACCACCAACAGGACACCGGAAAAGGAAACAGAAGAGAGAGTAGGGGTTAGTACAGATTTTGAATGAATAGTTATTATAATGAATTGGATATACAGAGTATCAGCAATAATAATAATAATAATAATAATAATAATAATAGCAATAATAAGTTGCATTTATAGAGCAACCTTTCACAACCCCAAGGTTACTTTACATATAAAGGAGAAAAAATAAAAAGATCACATAGAACACAAAAGTTTGTCAAAAAGGAAAGTTTTGAGTTGAGATTTAAAGGTGGAGAAAGAGGAGCAATCTTGTAGAGAGTTGAGGGGGCCATAACACTGAAGGCCCTGACTCCCAGGGTGGAGAGTCTGGTGCCGAGAGGGGGTACAATCACTAACGTTGTTGTCTTTCTTGTCACTTTTGAGGACAACTGACTCTACTCCTAATGGCCAGGGGACTATAAAAGAGTGGACGCCCCAGAAAATTAAGTTTCATGTCAGACCCAAACTGCAAGCAGCACAGAGTTCCCAAAGGCAACCTGTTAAAAGAAGTCACAAAGACTTCTCTGTCTTTTTGTTGGAATTATATGAAAAAACACCATCGAGTGTTCTTTTTTGTTTGGAAATATTTTCATTGGGATTAAAAGGGGTGACCTGGCTGGCACCCCAACACTTCCTTGATGCTTTTGTGTGTCCTTCCCACAATATACCTCACGTTATAACAGATTTCAAGAGAAAGACTCTTGAAAATGCCACCTTGCAAAAGGCAGGAATCAGCTCATTACAATTTGAAACAAATGTTACATAAATAGAATTAAAAGACAAAAAAGCAAAATTCATAAAACATACAGGAAGTATTCGTATTGATAAGCATAACGAATTCTATAAACATAATGGAGAACAGATGTACTGTAAATGAGTATAGTACACACTGCATTAAAGCGTACAAACTAATTATAAAATACTAACTACTGAGTACATTTTTTAATACATACAAAAACAGTTTATTCACCCATCTTCCCATCCATTGCCAGTACCTACGTAATTCTATTATAGGACAATAGGGATCTGGAGTCTATCTTGGCAGCGTCCACTGCAAATCTGAAACCATCCCTGGATAGCATCATTGTTCATTCATGTACACACTGACACACATGCTTTTCACACTTAACTGAACACTCAGTCACTAACAGCATCACATGTTCAGCCACATCAAACAGACACTCACTGAGGTATTGCTGTTTGCAACTAAAAGGGTCAACAAACCAGAACAAGTTAGGAAATTTATGCATGGCATAAAATTCTGCTGTGATCAGAGATTTAGTTAACTGATTTGAAGATTGGAGCTTTTAAAACTTTTTTTAGTTACTTCATCTGTTATGATTTTTAATTTTCTTTAGTTTTTGTACCTTTTCTGAGGTGTTTCCTAAAATATTTACATTTATTTAGTTATTTTTTACACAAGAATTATGGATCTGATCTTAGTTAGCTTCCAGAAAGCATTATTTTAAATCTGAATACTTTTCTTGAGTAATTATTTTAAATCTGAATACTCGAATCCTTCCTGTGACATCATTTTATTTATTATTGTGTGCAGGTGATTAACTTGCAATTTGACTAACTTGCATTGCCATCAGGCTGTTGGTTGAGTAAAATAGAAAAATATGCATTTTATACAAACTGAAGTGACTTCTTCTGAGGAAAATATCAAACAGTAAACTAATCCCTAACTGAAGTCATACTGAATATTTTTCTGTTATAAAACCAATGAGTTAGCAAAAATCGCCAATGAAAATTCAAAGATTTTTTTACAGTGCAATGAAATAAATAATGGACAAATTGAACTTAACCAAGAAATTTCCATGAAGAGTAATTTTCCATGAAGTCAAATTTCAACAAAATTAAACCACTGGGTGTAGAGTTGTTTCATGCAGACAGACTGATGGACAGGTAGACAGAAATGACAACCACAGTAGGTGCTTTTCTCATTATATGTGAATGCACCTAATACAAATGAGGCTATATGGCAAATTTTTGAAACTTGAAAATGTAATCAACCTACCATACATTACAAAGGGACATTTTTATTCTATCTTGACAGTAAAACTGAAATCCATTGAAATGAACAAAATTATAATAAGAGTTAACTATATCTCTTTATTATAAAAAGAAATCCTGGGACAAGACTTTCTCTGAGATAATTTCAACTCCCGCAAGAGATAATTTCAGGTGCCATGACACGAGACTTTTGCCAAGAAATTTTGACAAGTCCTCTCAAACATTTACAACCACGCTCACGGTCCAATCACTTCTCATTCGTGTGAATGCTATTGTCAGACACAGTTCCTGCGCTCTGAACTCCAAGTGCGGTTGGAATTAAAAGACAAAGAGTAGAAGACAAACGTTGGCATGATACACATGCAGAGCAGGTTAAAGATTATGAAAGTACTAAAATTCGAAAGTCTCAAAAACTGATAGTAAAGATCGCATTAGCGCTAACAAATGGAAATTATTACTCGGTGAAATAACAGAACAGTGAAAAGAGACTGAATATATGGACATAGGTGATATGACAGAAATATGATTCTGTTTGGCTTTAAACTTTAAGTCAGAGACTTGTAGGTCATCTAGTTTGTGTTGCCATCAGGGAAAAGTAGTGTTTCTTCCCAATGGAGAGGCATATCCGTGAGAATTAAAAGGTTTGTTGTTTGATAGATAGATAGATAGATAGATAGATAGATAGATAGATAGATAGATAGATAGATAGATAGATAGATAGATAGATAGATAGATAGATAGATAGATAGATAGATAGATAGATACTTTATTAATCCCAATGGGAAATTCACATTCTTCAGCAGCAGCATACTGATACAATAAATAGTATTAAATTAAAGAATGATAATAATGCAGGTGAAAAACAGACAATAACTATGTGTAATGTTAAATGTTAACGTTTACCCCCCCCGGATGGAATTAAAGAGTCGCATAGTTTGGGGGAGGAACGATCTCCTCAATCTGTCAGTGGAGCAGGACAGAGACAGCAGTCTGTCGCTGAAGCTGCTCTTCTGTCTGGAGATGATACTATTAAGTGGATGCAGTGGATTCTCCATAATTGATAGGAGCCTGCTGAGCGCCCTTCGCTCTGCCACAGATGTCAAACTGTCCAGCTCCATGCCAACAATAGAGCTTGCCTTCCTCACCAGTTTGTCCAGGCGTGAGGCGTCTTTCTTCTTAATGCTGCCTCCCCAGCACACCACTGCGTAGAAGAGGGCGCTCGCCACAACTGTCTGATAGAACATCTGCAGCATCTTATTGCAGATGTTGAAGGACGCCAGCCTTCTAAGGTAGTATAACCGGCTCTGTCCTTTCTTGCACAGCGCATCAGTATTGTCAGTCCAGTCTAATTTATCATCCAGCTGCACTCCCAGATATTTATAGGTCTGCACCCTCTGCACACAGTCACCTTTAATGATCACGGGGTCTATGAGGGGTCTGGGCCTCCTAAAATCCACCACCAGCTCTTTGGTTTTGCTGGTGTTCAGGTGTAGGTGGTTTGAGTCGCACCTTTTAACAAAGTCATTGATTAGGTCCCTATACTCCTCCTCCAGCCCATTCCTGATGCAGTACACGATAGCAGTGTCATCAGCGAACTTTTGCACATGGCAGGACTCCGAGTTGTATTGAAAGTCCGATGTATATAGGCTGAACAGGACCGGAGAAAGTACAGTTCCCTGTGGCGCTCCTGTGTTGCTGACCACAATGTCAGACCCAAGACGCACATCCTGAGGTCTGTCTTTAAGATAGTCCACGATCCATGCCACTAGGTATGAATCTAATCCCATCTCTGTCAGCTTGTCCCTAAGGAGCAGAGGTTGGATTGTTTTGAAGGCGCTAGAGAAGTCTAGAAACATAATTCTTAAAATTATTTTGTTTTTAAATATTTTTTTCTTTTCATCTCTATCCTTCATCCTGTATAGCACTTTGAGCTACATCTTTTGTATAAAAGTGTGCTATTTAAATAAATGTTGTTGTTGTAAGAGACGTGACCAATGAACTAAGGAATATAAGGGCTGTACTATGTGATATTGACCACAATTTAAATTAATTGGTTAAAAAATACATGCTACATCTGATTACCTGTTTTTACATTCTGCTAGTTACATTCAAATGAAGTTGTAGCACTGTCCGATTCGGCCGATCACTTGGTGGGTCAGGTTCATCATACCACATCGCTTCTAGTAAGGGCAAGCAGGACGCTACATGCCTGTCTAATGCGACACACTTTCTCTGTACTATAGAGCAGCACATGAATAGAGTGCTTATGTAAATAGAATGCATTTCCAAATTCATTCCCTGAAGGTGCCTTTAGAGTGTAGCATCGGTGACACAATGGTTCTATTCTGTTCTCTTTACATGGCTATTTGCTTGCTTTTTGTCGCACTAGTTGGAAAAAGCACCTGTGACTGTCTAGAGCTGCCATTTTTATAGGTTCTCCAGCTATATATGATGTAATGTCAGCTCATTCTTTTGGTGATTTATCCCTGGTTGATGTAACTTGCGTGCAGCTGACTGCTCTGATTACATTTGGAAAACCAGACATTGCTGCAAATTGCGCTTTGATGTTTCACAGTTCAACCACAGTGTAAGGAAATCTTATATATTTGGATGACAAGTGAATAATACCGTCCAATACAGCTGGCATGGGGTGACTCAGTGATGTTTGTGAAATACACGATCGGTCAGCAAGTTCACATTGAAAAGCTCCTGTGACTAAAAACCCGAGAGTGGACAGAACTTGCAAAGGGGCAGGTAGAGCACAATTCCTCAAAGTCTGCCTTTGTAAAGCTGGCGCCAGTCCATCACACAGCGCCAAGAGGAGAGCTCTTGGAAATCGAAATCAACTTTGAGGCCAATCATCATCATCATCTATAACTACGCATTCTCTTCTAATTCTTCCATTTGCGATGTCTTCTATCAATGCTAAAGCAGGTATGGTAGTTGGAATAGTTTGGCCATTCCATGCAACATTATACTGTTACAGAATGATTACAACCAAGTGAATTAAATTTGTAAACGATATGCAATTAATTTTGGTGTATTTGCTAAATCCCATGTCACTGCGAATATGAAAAAGAAAGGTAAATGACACAGACACAGTAGCACTGCTTTAACTTCTGGGTGCCACCAGTTTGCAAAACTGAGTAGAAACTGCATACGCAAGGTAGGGGGCTACTGTGAAAATGTGCATGGCTTTACACCAAGTTAGTTTTTATACATCTCAAAGTGTGCAAGGAAACAGTCATACGCAACACTTTTCTGCATACACACCATGTATGCATGAGGTCAGCACCCTGCTGAAGAAAGCTATGTGATGTAAGGAGTAGTTTGTTGAACAGTTTAGTTTTAACCCTGTAATAAAAATTAACGGCAGGAATAACTCAGTTTGAATCAAAACATCCCATGTATTGCCTTAATAAGAGATGTATGATAAAACATTAAACAGCCATGGCATCAACAAGTATATTTTAGCAATGGTATTATACAGCTTTTTCTCAATTTTAAATATTTTTTTCAGCGTATCAAAATTGCAAGGAACAGCAAATCAATTAAAAAGAAATCTTTCAATGTTTTATTTTTAACATTTATACTGACACATAAATGCATGCATACCAAATAGAAAATGCAAAATTAGTATTACTAATTAATAATGAGTAGTATTTGTCAGCTGATGTTAGATCCAATTTTTACTAGTCTATGAAATGCTATTACTTTAGTGAAAACAGACAAAAGAAATTTTTTTCACAAAATGTACAGAATATGGTTTAAGAATTAACAAGCTAATCCCTAGACAATTAGAACAAAGAAATTGGTGCATTTAACCCTTGTCATGAAATCTGCGCAATGCTCCATTATAATATATTAGCTAACGTATGAATTATCATTTAATGACATTTATAAATATTATAATGAACATGAACTCATGATCTATTAAACATTACATAATGCTTGTTAATGCTTTATTAATGAAAATTATTATAATGTGTTACCATAAAAGAAAAATCACCCAGATATTTCATGTTACATTTTGCAGTGACTCTTCTACAGAGCTATTAATCTGCTCATGGATATAATGAGAAGTCAACCAAAATGACCCCTTTTATTGGCTAACTAAAAAGATTACAATATGCAAGCTTTCGAAGCAACTCAGACTCCTTCTTCAGGCAAGATGTAATGGCTAACACGGTACCATTCCCTAATCTGTTTATGGGTAACTTATTTATAACTCTTATGCACCATACATTTACACATACACTTAAATACTGTACTCATCAGGTTTGTAGTGTTTAATAGAAAAACAGAAATAATAATAATAATAAATAATAATAATAAGAAAACAGTAATAAAGGAAATCAACAAAACATCCATCCATCCATCCATTTTCCAACCCGCTGAATCCGAACACAGGGTCACGGGGGTCTGCTGGAGCCAATCCCAGCCAACACAGGGCACAAGGCAGGAACCAATCTAGGGCAGGGTGCCACATACAAACACCAAGTACACACCAAGCACATACTAGGGCCAATATAGCATTGCCAATCCACCTAACCTGCATGTCTTTGGACTGTGGGAGGAAACCGTAGTACCCGGAGGAAACCCACGCAAACACGGGGAGAACATGCAAACTCCATGCAGGTCCCCAGGTCTCCCAACTGCAAGGCAGCAACGCTACCCACTGCGCCACCGTGCCACCCTCAACAGAACAATGTCCTGAAATATCACACTCGCTAAATAGGTTGACATATAGTGTGAAAGAAAAGAAGATTTACAGTACCAGTGGTGGCTTGGGCATTCATTATTTTGTTGGTGAAGGTGCTAAAAAACAAACAAGTGCCAACTTCTTCAAACTTCAATTCTATAGATCTGTCTTTTCCTTCCATTGTAATGGGAGCACAAGAAACACTGCTTCCAAGTGATCTTTACAAGTCATAGATATTGCACACACTGTACTGGAAGATCAGGGGTGGATCTGCCATTAGGGCTTTTCGAATGCAGGCCCAAGGGCAAGGGGCTTTTTTATCCTAATCCGACCCACTCCTTCATGCTCAACATGTGCAATGTCCATGTATCCAGATACGCCAGGGAGGGACGCTAGACAAAACAAATGGGTGTCCGCACACAAAAATAACCAAGGTGGACCACCAACCCCAATCAACGAAGCAATCGGTTGTCCATGTGGTGAAATCAAGAGTAGGAACCACCAACATAGCATGAAATGCCAGGATGTTGATGCACTGAATTGAATTGTAAGATCAACTCTCAGTTGTAGAGCTCTGTTTGTTAAAATACCCAAGGGCCTCTTGGGGGTCTTAAGCTGGCATTGAGGAAGATAAATACAATGAATGTATCATTTTTGTGTTATACTGTCCTTCAACGACACTCTTAATCAAATCCAGTTTTCCTGTCAAGGGTAAAGCTTTTCAATATATTTTCTGTTTTTTAAGATACTGTACTGTATGGTCCAAATCAAAACCTTCTTCATCAGGGGAGTCCTGATGCACAAGATGAAATAAGTTCACACAGCAGGTATCAAATTTAAGAAGCTGGTTGCAAGGCAACTCTTGATTTTCACTAGTTGTTAAAAATACAATGAAGGAGTATCATGTCTCAAAAAATGAAATGCTTCAATAGCACAAATTCTTAAACTTAGATTCTCCAATCTCTGTATAAGCTATAGGCTGTATTTGTTTTGATAGACTCTAACTTATGGCCTAGCGCACCAGTGAAAATTTTGAGTAATTTGTATTTTAGAATTAGACTTTAGTTCAGGGACAGAATGGTGGCTCAGTGGTAGCACTGCTGCCTCGCAGTAAGAAGACCTGGGTTCATTTCCCGGGTCCTCCCTGCATGGAGTTTGCATGTTCTCCCCGTGTCTGTGTGGGTTTCCTCCGGGCGCTCTGGTTTCCTCCCACAGTCCAAAGGCATGCAGGTTAGGTGGATTGGCGATTCTAAATTGTCCCTAGTGTGTGCTTGGTATGTGTGTGTGTGTGTGCATGTGCCCTGCGGTGGGCTGGTGCCCTGCATGGGGTTTGTTCCTGCCTTGTGCCCTGTGCTGGCTGGGATTGGCTCCAGCAGATCCCCGTGACCCTGTGTTAGGATATAGCGGGTTGGATGATGGATGGATGGATATTGACTGACTGACTGACTGACTTTAGTACAGCTATAACATGATTTTTTTTTGTATTTATCCTTTATTTAACAAAATAATCCCAGTGAGGTTAGTATCTCAGTTTCAAAAGAGGGAAACAGGTGACCAAACGGCAGCATGATTTAAAACAACTTTAAAAGTGAAATTTAAAGCATGTCTTACAGTAAATACTTATGGTATAAAATTGCATTCCTTTTTTAAAGTGTTGAAAAGATACATTGAAAATAATTAGTTTCTAGGGCAGCATATTAGTAAAGCGATTAATCATTCTGCTCACACATCTAGTATCCTGCTTCAGGTTTCCTCTGGAGGCGTCATGTCCTCCTGATTTTCCATCTTCAACATCCCAAAGCTGAGGTGCTAGAGTTTTTTGAGGACACTTAATAGACCCGGGACGACAAAGTGTGTTGTATGCTTGAAAAATAGTTACATAGATGAAATGTCTTTGGAGACTATTCATGTCATTTTGGTGCATAATACCAAATAGCATCCACAGATGTTCTATGGAGTTTCAGTCTGGGCTTTTCACACCTCGCTCTGAGCAGTTTATTCTTCTTGGCAGATCCTCTTAATGTTGGTTAGAAATGGAAGGGAAGTGACTGTAAACTGTCATCTTCAGGTCTCTCCACAGATTGTCAATGGGCTTTGGCTGGGCCACTCAGTAACAGTCAGAGAGACCTGTCCCAAAGCCACTCCAGCGTTGTCCTGGTTGTATGCTCCTGGCAGGTGAAAGAACTGTCACCCTGGTCTGAGGTGGCTTGCACTCTGGAGCAGGATTTCTTCAAGGACTTCCCTGTACTTGGATTCCTACATCCTCCCCTCAATTCTGACCAGTCTTCATATTCCTGCTGCTGAGAAGCACCCTCATATGATGTAACCAGAAAATTGTTTCTCCTCATGTTCGCAGAGTCCTTGAAATGTCATTTGTCAAACTCCAAGCAGGCGGTCATGTGCCTTTTACTCAGGAGTGTCATCTGTCTAGCGACTCTACTATAAATGCCTGATTGAGGGAGTGCTGCTACATAAGTTGGTTATCCTTCTGATAGGTTGTTCCATCTCAGCAGATGTCTTACAAGCTTTATTAAAGTGACCATTAGGATCTTGGTCATCTTCTTGACCAATACCCCGCTTTCCCAAGCTCAGTTTGGCTGGAGAGAAAACTCCTGGAAGAAGCTTGAAGGTTTCAAACCTCTCTCATTTCACAATTACTGAGGTCATTTTGCTCCTGGGAACACTCAAAAGCTTTAGAAATTGTCTTATCCTCTCTCCCTGATCTACAGTTAGGTCCATAAATATTTGGACAGAGACAACGTCTTTCTAATTTTGGTTCTGTACGTTACCACAATGAATTTTAAATTAAACAACTCAGATGCAGTTGAAGTGCAGACTTTCAGCTTTAATTCAGTGGGGTGAACAAAACAATTGCATAAAAATGTGAGGCAACTAAAGCATTTTTTTAACACAATCCCTTCATTTCAGGAGCTCAAAAGTAATTGAACAAATTAAATAACTGGAAATAAAATGTTCATTTCTAATACTTGGTTGAAAACCCTTTGCTGGCAATGACAGCCTGAAGTCTTGAACTCATAGATATCACCAGATGCTGGGTTTCCTCCTTTTTAATGCTCTGCCAGGCCTTTACTGTAGCGGCTTTCAGTTGCTGTTTGTTTGTGGGCCTTTCTGTCTGAAGTTTAGTCTTTAACAAGTGAAATGCCTGCTCAATTGGGTTAAGATCAGGTGACTGACTTGGCCATTCAAGAATTTTCTACTTCTTTGCTTTAATAAACTCTTGGGTTGCTTTGGCTGTATGTTTTAGGTCATTGTCCATCTGTATCATGAAACGCCGCCCAATCAATGTGACTGCATTTAGCTGAATTTGAGCAGACAGTATGTCTCTGAACACCTCAGAATTCATTCGGCTGCTTCTGTCCTGTGTCACATCATCAATAAACACTAGTGTCCCAGTGCCACTGGCAGCCATGCACACCCAAGCCATCACACTGCCTCCCTCCACCGTGTTTTACAGATGATGTGCTATGCTTTGGATAATGAGCTGTTCCATGCCTTCTCCATACTTTTTTCTTGCCATTATTCAGGTAGAGGTTGATCTTGGTTTCATCTGTCCAAAGAATGTTTTTCCAGAACTGTGCTGGCTTTTTTAGATGTTCTTTAGCAAAGTCCAATCTAGCCTTTCTATTCTTGAGGCGTATGAGTGGCTTGCACCTTGCAGTGCACCCTCTGTATTTACTTTCATGCAGTCTTCTCTTTATGGTAGACTTGGATATCGATACGCCTACCCCCTGGAGAGTGTTGTTCACTTGGTTGGCTGTTGTGAAGGGGTTTCTCTTCACCATGGATATGATTCTGCGATCATCCACCACTGTTGTCTTCCGTGGACGTCCAGGTCTTTTTGCGTTGCTGAGTTCACCAGTGCTTGCTTTCTTTCTCAGGATGTACCAAACTGTAGATTTTGCCACTCGTAATATTGTAGCAATTTCTCGGATGGGTTTTTTCTGTTTTCGCAGTTTAAGGATGGCTTCTTTCACCTGCATGGAGAGCTCCTTTGACCGCATGTTGTCTGTTGACAGCAAAATCTTCCACATGCAAGCACCACACCTCAAATCAACTCCAGGCCTTTTATCTGCTTAATTGATAATGACACAACAACGGACTTGCCCACACCTGCCCATGAAATAGCCTTTGAGTCAATTGTTCTATTAATTTTGAGCTCCTGAAATGAAGGGATTGTGTTCAAAAAATGCTTAAGTTGCCTCACATTTTTATGCAATTGTTTTGTTCACCCCACTGAATTAAAGCTGAAAGTCTGCACTTCATCTGCATCTGAGTTGTTTCATTTAAAATTCATTGTGGTAATGTACAGAAGTAAATTAGAAAAAAGTTATCTCTGTCCAAATATTTATGGACCTAACTGTATTCCTCATCACAATTTGATCACAGAGTTTTAGAGAGAGATCCTGGAAATTCATGGCTTGGTATCAACTTTAAGAAGGCAACTCTTGATTTTTACTAGTTCTAAAAATGTAATGAAGGAGTATTATGTCTCAGAAAATCAAATGCTTCATAAGCGCAAATTCTTCAAACTTAATTTCTCCAATTTATGTATAAGCCATAGGCTTAAACATATTTATTTTGATAACTTATTACTTGGGATCAACAGTACAGAGTAATGGGGATTGTGGAAGAGAGATGAAAAAGAGAGTGCAGGCAGGGTGGAGAAAAATGTCAGGAGTAATTTGTGCCAGAAGGGTATCAACAAGAGTGAAAGGGAAGTTCTACAGGATGGTAGTGAGACCAGCTATGTTATATGGGTTGGAGACGGTGGCACTGACCAGAAAGCAGGAGACAGAGCTGGAGGTAGCAGAGTTAAAGATGCTAAGATTTCCAATGGTTGTGACGAGGATGGACAGGATTAGAAATGAGGACATTAGATGGTCAGCTCAAGTTGGATGGTTGGGAGACAAAGTCAGAGAGGCAAGATTGCGTTAGTTTGGACATGTGCAGAGGAGAGATGTTGGGTATATTGGGAGAAGGATGTTAAAGGTAGAACTGCCAGGCAAGAGGAAAAGAGGAAGGCCTAAGAGAAGGTTTATGGATGTGGTGAGAGAAGACATGCAGGTGATGGGTACAACAGAACAAGAGGCAGAGGACAGAAAGCTATGGAAAAAGATGATCCGCTGTGGCAACCCATAATGGGAGCAGCTGAAAGAAGAAGAAGTGAAAACAAAACTCACTGGATGGCAGGTTGCTAGTTAATGTCGGAATGCGTTTTGGCAACCTCGACTTTCTGTGTTCTGTTTTTCAGTGAAGAAAACACGATATAAAGTGTCTCCATGAAGAAATTTTGCAAAATGTCACATTTTAAAAAATATACTTCACTCTTCTGCTGATTCTCTTGATTCTCTTAATGAGATGCATAAGCAGAATTGATTTTTTATATGTGTGACAGGTTACAGGCATTACGCAAAATTAAAATTTAAAAAAACTAGTGGCTTTAATGTTTCCTAATGGCAAATTTGCCTGCAAAACCAATTTTAGTGTCAGTTCTGCAAAACAATTTGTGAATCGAAACTTGCCTGTGACGCATATTTGTGTAGATTTGCTTCTCATAAATTCTACTCTGTAGTGATGTGTCAATGCTTTCCTGTTAAATAGCTTAGTCATTCTAATAGCGAGTGGAAAGTTGAATATGCATTTCAGTCTTTCGGGTTCTCTAAACAAATTTCACTACTTTTAGTCTTTGTCTAAAAATATCTCTAAGATGATTTAAAGGAAACTGTATGTCATCAACCAACCCTATCCCTAAGCCTAACCTTAAAGAAACAGTGAATTTAAAAGGCAGTAGGGCTATGCTGAAAAGTGGCATGACAAATGCATTGCTTTTTTATGAATATTAGGAACCACCTAAAACAGTTGCATCTATCCATTTATCCATCCATCCACTTACAGGACTCACTTTATCTATTAAAGGGAACATCATAGCAGTGTCTTGTAGAAAGAAGACTTTAGCTATGTGTAGGATGTTAGGCTTTTATACACAAGTTAGAATTCACTGTACCATTCATTTGCACTTCAGAAGAGCTCATCCTCCTGAAGCTATGAATGTTCTGGCCCGAGCAATACTTGGATGGGAGACAATCTAGGAAAAAGCTTGGGTTGCTGCTGGAAGAGGAGTTGGTGAGGCCAGCAGGGGGCTCTTATCCTGTGGTCTGAATGTGGATCCCAATGCCCCAGTACAGTGACGGTAACACTGTGTTGTAAAAATGGCACCGTCCTTTGGACGAGATGTAAAACCAAAGTCCTGACTCTCTGCGGTCATAAAAGATCAGTGGCCATCCTTCAAAAAGAGTAAGGTGTACCCGGATGTACAGGCTAAATTGCCCACCATGGCCTAGTCATTCTGGCCCCCAAATCATCCCCCGTCTCTGAACACTTCACCACCTAACAGCTAATGTGTGGTGAGAATACTGGCACAATAATAGCTGCCATCGCATTATTCAGGTTGGTGCTGCACATTAGTGGTGGTTGAAGTGGCTGCCCACTCACTGAAGTGCTCTGAGTAGTAAGAAAAGCTTTACATCCATCCATTATCCAACCCGCTATATCCTAACTACAGGGTCACGGGGGTCTGCTGGAGCCAATCAGAACCAACACAGGGCGCAAGGCAGGAAACAAACACCTGGGCAGGGCGCCAGCCCACTGCAGGGCGCACACACACACACACACACCAAGCACACACTAGGGACAATTTAGAATCGGCAATGCAGCTAACCTGCATGTCTTTGGACTGTGGGAGGAAACCGGAGTACCTGGAGGAAACCCACGAAGACACGGAGACAACATGCAAACTCCACGCAGGGAGGACCCGGGAAACGAACCTCAGGTCTCCTAACTGTGAGGGAGCAGTGCTACCCAATGTGCCATTGTGCCGTCTGAAAAGCTTTATATAAATGTGTAAAATTATTATTATCCTATAGATATTACAAGAATACTACTATAAGTACTACTATTTCGACTTCTATGACTACTATAACTATTTTGACTACTTAGACTTCTACAGCTACTTTGACAACTACTACCCGCGTACCACACCAGTTTAGAGACACCAACTAGTCTAATATGTGTATCTTTAGGATGTCAAGGTGTAGGCAGAAGGGATGGAATAACCAATACATCATTTTGGTCTGCAAGTGCAATTGTTTTATCAACTTATATACAGGATACTCAATATTAAAATAAGATAATCTCTTTAGTTATTTAACTTATCACAATATTTAATATATCTGGAGACTTTCACCTGAATAAAGTATCATTTCTTTTTACCTTTAACTGCATTCAGACTTGTCTTTATCAATTGGCATGCCCAAGGCTTTCATCATAAAGCACTTTCTGTTTTATATTCTTTTGATGTTATGGACACCTTGTTGAGGGATATGAAAGAGGAAGAAATAGCAGGAGGTGAAATAAGAAAATGGAGCAAGCAAAATCTTAGTCTTTGAGTAGGCAGGAGACAGAATAATGAAAGAGACAGACAGAGCCAGTCGTTATGCATTAATTCTGGATGCATCTGACTGCCATTTAGTTTATTAATAAAGATCTCTAAAGTGTGCATATCCCCAACTAGGATAAGGTGGCTAGGGTGCATTTTGGAAGCAGCGACAGTCTGTATACTGACCCTTCCTATGGAGAAAAACAGTAATTGGCATAATGGTGCATTTATGTGTGACTTTGTGAGAAAATCATGCAGCATATTACATTTTTGAAAATCATACTACACTCCTTTGTGGATGTGTGAATGAAAGTCATAAGTAGAGTTGATTATACTGCTGTACGACAAATGACATGCATTACGTAGGTACAGAAAAGAACACTGGTAAACACGGAAGTATGAAGGAGGCTTTGGGGAGCAGTATTCTTTGCCCCATACACACACACAAAATAAAACCCACCTTTCAAACACCTAAATACTGTTTACAATACAGTGCAATACAATACAGTTTATTTTTGTATAGCCCAAAATCACACCGGAAGTGCCGCAATGGGCTTTAACAGGCCCTGCCTCTTGACAGCCCCCCAGCCTTGACTCTCTAAGAAGACAAGGAAAAACTCCCAAAAAAAACCTTGTAGGGAAAAAATGGAAGAAACCTTGGGAAAGGCAGTTCAAAGTGAGACCCCTTTCCAGGTAGGCTGGGCATGCAGTGGGTGTCAAAAGAAAGGGGTCAATACAATACAATACACAGAACAGAACAAATCCTCAATAAAAAATAAAAAAATTTTTAGAAGTACAGAGCAGAATTTAACAGTAGATGATATCACATAATAAGATTTGAATAATTTTAGACTCCTGGAGACCTCATCCATCAAGCTGCCTCCCCCATTTGGCCATTCCACGGCTGAAACAGTGTTGGGCCAGCCAATCCGATGAAAGGACCCCTCTTTCCCACAATTCCAGCGATCCTCCATCAGGGATGACTTTACCTTAGGCAGGCAAAACAACCTGGCAGGTCGGCCGTGGCACCAAGTGCCACATTTGAGTACCGAGAAGAGAAACAGAATAGGTGAGGGTTAGTATCCAATTCTAACTATCATGTTACTTATGTTTTAGTGCTAATGACTAACAACAGAGATGCAGTCTGTACAGTTAATCAGCAGCTCTAGTCAGGATATTCTAAACTGAAGTAGCGAGTCTTCAGCCAGGATTTAAAAGCTGAGACCGAAGGGGCATCTCTTATAGTAGCAGGCAGACCATTCCACAGTTTAGGGGCCCTGTGACTAAAAGCTCGAACTCCCATTGTTATTTTATTAATCCTTGGAACCATAAGCAGACCAGCATCTTGAGATCTTAATGTGCGCTCAGGTTTGTAAGTCATGACAAGTTCAGGCAAGTAAGCCGGACCTCGGCCATTTAATGCTTTATATATTAAAAGAAGGATTTTGAAATCTGCCCTAAACTTAAACGGGAGCCAGTGTAAGGATTTAAGAACAGGAGTTATGTGTTCGTATTTTCTTATTCTTGTAATAATTCTTGCAGCAGCATTTTGGATTAACTGGAGGCTGTATAAAGAACAGTTTGAACATCCAGTGAACACCGCATTGCAGTAGTCAATCCTACTAGAGGTAAATGCATGAATTAATTTCTCAGAATCCTGTTTATTTAGAAAACGCCTTAATTTCCTAACATTTTTAAGATGGAAGAAACATGATTTGGACAACTTTGTAATATGCGCTTTAAATGACATGCTAGAGTCAAAGATAACTCCTAGATTGTGGGCTGATTCAGTGAAATTAATTGGGATTCCAACTGAATGAAATGATGACAAAATATTGTTATGATCAGCGTCATAGTGGCTTTTGTGTTTCACAATTACAAAATTGCCTTCAAAACAATTTTTACTGTTTTGTAAAAACTGTATGTGAATTGTTACAGTCGTCAAAGCCTAAAACAACAAAACCAGGGAGCCTTTCTTTAAACATGTGATTTAGATTCTTTGTAATATCTGCAAACTTGAATAATTCGGAATTACCAGGAGTAAAACTTTAAACCTTATGACTTGGACATCACACAAAACAGCACCTCAGACATCATCCCCTGGCAAGCACATAGGAACTGTTGTGCTAACTTTGTAAATAATGGATAAATAAATAAATATTAACAGTTAAAATAGCCCCAAAAACATACCAAAGAGAGTATAACACACTGGCACTAACAACAATCAGTGTGTACAAAATGTTAACTATAACACATGGCTGTAAATCTGCAGGCGTGAAAAGGTAAATACAAAATGGCCACAGTCATGCCAAAGCAAAATGGCATTGCCAGAATAACAATAAAAATAATTAACATAAAGGACAAATAAATCCTGTGGTGGGCTGGCACCCTGCCCGGGGTTTGTTTCCTGTCTTGCGCCCTGTGTTGGCTGGGATTGGCTCCAGCAGACCCCCATAACCCTGTAGTTAGGATATAGCGGGTTGGATAATGGATGGATGGATGGATGGATGGATAGAAAAATAAATCAAATAAATACAGAAATTAAGCGATCTGAACTAAAAGAGACCAAAACGGAGATTCATCACATTTCAGTCCTTTCTTGCAGAATGACCCAATTAGGAAAAGACGCATTGTTAACATTCTCCAGTCCTGTAAGAGTTCCATGCATTTTTCCAGATATAACTTATTGTAAACAGTGTAAGAGCCATTTGTTAGTTATTTTTGGATATGTTAAAATGATAGACATATTTTCTTAGTTATGTTAAAATGTTTCCCTATATATTAATGCACAGGCTATGGGAGATTGTATTATATTTTCCACAAGCTAAATTCAAATGGAATATTCTAATTATTTCTTGTCCTTCTGATTACATACTAGTCCCAGTTTAGGATCTGCTTTACAGTTGGTAAGCCATGGAGGGCAAACAGTTTCCGTATCGTATTGACCATACTGAATGTGCCGTACGTATAGAACATACTGGATATAATAAACGAAAGCATATGTCAGTTTGCCATTGAGAAATAACGCAACCTTTAAGTATAGAAAGTAATTGAAGTTTAAGAAGAAAAAGCTAAGTTTGTAATTACTTTTTTCTCTATTTTTCTGTGAACTGTTTTGCTTTGAATTTTCACTAAACCATTTTTAAATGACCTTTATTGGACTGAGAAATTTCTTTTGTTACATGCTTGACTCATGCTGTCTCCTACCTTGCCAACTCAGCAGCAGCTTGATTTTAGGAAACTGGAAAAGATCCAGCTACAAACAGTATTAAATTCCATTTAACATGTTTCATTTTAATACTAAGCTAAATACACTACTGAATAAATAATTAAATAACCTTGATCACCTAAGTACATAAATTGTTAGCTGTAATATATAGGCATTAAGAGGCAGCAGATAATTAAACAAGCTGGCATTTAGCAAGCAAGCTAACTTTTATGGCTGTTCAAAGTTAATGGAATATTAAAAGTGACTGTCATCTGAAGGCAGGACATACTGATATTGTCCTAGATATTTTAATTTTCTGATAAATGCAGTGAATAGTCAAAGTTGTCTATTTTTGTTTAACCAATATTAAAATTTAGGAAAATATACATTGAGGGAAACCTTCATTTTCAGTGGTACAATGTCACGTTAAACTTTTAAAGGGCTGATATCACTAAAATATGAAAATACCACATGTTGTTTTATGTGTGTATATATGTTTATATATACAGTGATCTCCTGCCAAACCAGGGGTTGGCACTCTGGTCTAACGCCTTTACTCTTCCTCCCTCTGCAGAACAGAAGACTGACAGCCACTCCACTGCTGACGTCACTTCTGATGTCTGCCTTCCTCGACTTGCCCCCTTCCAGCCAAGTGACTCTATAACTCAGGAACTGGCTATCTTGTTCTCAGTTCTGTGTTGAACTTGCTTCTGGAAAGAGGTCTTTGCAAACTATTTCATGGCATAAAATCATTCTTTCAAATTATACGCGGTTACCAAGGTGGTATCTTATATCGTATGCCACATATCTTATATATTGCTGGAGTCTGAAGGATCTTGGTATGTATAAATGATGTAATAAGTTTATATGTTTAATAAGTCAATGTACTCTTTTATAAATCTGCTTCTTCTCACATGTATAGCTAACACAAGGCCAGACTTAGCACACAGGCGCTCATCATTTAGAGTTGCTAGGCAAGCATTAGAAGACAAGAACGGGACAACTACAAAATTGGGTATTGTGCTATTTCTGTGTGACAAAGTCAGCATGACATTTGATCTTCTTTTCCTAGTTTGGAATGGCATGATTTCCCAAAGTAAACATTGCCCAGCACACCTTTGAAGGTGATGGACGGATGGGAGATAACTTCATCCGATCTTGAAAATCCTTCCAAAGCAGCGACAAAAATGGCAGACTCTACACAAGGTCATGTCATGGCTTCCCGTCTGTTATGCCACGTAAACCATCATTAAAGAAAGCTAAGTTATTTTCTCTTATTTCTTACATGCCATATCACTATGGAAGGGATATTGCCTCTTTATAATACATTTATTTAGGTTCAGGTTACTTAAGACACCGCAATTGCAAAACAAACGTATTTCCAGGGAGCTAGTGCCTCCTAGAAGAAAAGAGGAATTTCCCTAACGCATATCTATAGATGTTCTATAGAAACTTCCTCCTGCTTCCTTGAAGAAAGATGAACAATCAACAGAAACCCACCTGACACATCGTTAGATAATCTGACTACTGCTTTAACACCACCTTAATAGCACATTTAATACATTCTGCCTTCAATGGGGTATTGGCCTGACTTAATGTTTGTCCTCTAGGCATCGTGCTTGGATTGATCAGCTTTAGTATGGCTACTGTTCTTAAAGAATATAGGAAAAACATTCAGACTCCACACAAACGGTAGTCAAGATGGCAATAAAACCCACACTGATGGATTTTTTAGGACATTTGGGGTGGAGTGGTGGCTCTGAGGCTAAGGAGCTGCGCTGGTATCCCGAAGGTTGCCGGTTCGAATCCCCGTCACTGCCAAAAAAGGCCACTGCTCTGCTGGGCCCTTGAGCAAGACCCTTAACCTGTAATTGCTCCAGGGGTGCTGTACAATGGCTGACCCTGCGCTCTGACCCCAAGGGGTATGCGAAAACTAACAAATTCCTAATACAAGAAATTGTATAAGGTGAAATAAAGAACAAAAAAAAAAAATAGTTCTAATAAACGATTAAGCAGTGTCTAGTGTATGTTAATTTGGCAAATTTTTACGTCTTGTATTGTTGTGTGACACATCATTCACACCTTGTTCAACATCACCACTTCTGTTTTGTTCATTTCTCTCCTTTGATGCCGCCTAAATAATAATAAAAAATCAGATCAATTTTACATTACTTCCTTACATTATCAGATAAACATGCTATTTGTCAGGGCACTAGCATTATCAATACCAGATAGATGCCCAAATAATAATAATAACAATAATAATATCTCTTATGGCTGTCACATTGTCAAAAGCAATGCCCCTTTACAGATATAAAATGCAGAACCCGGTTAATTAATACTCTTCAACAGCACCCAGTCTGAGATTCAAGGCATGCCATTTGTCAAGAGCAGCTTCTGTACATTTTATATTTAGTGTATCTCAGCTCTTCTAATACCTGCCACCCTGACTAGCATTCCTTTCTGCTCTGAGCTCAATGCCTCCAGTACAGATTTGGCTCCCTGTGACACTTTAATCAAATACAGTGCCATGAAAAATTATTTTCTCCCTTTCTGATTACTTCAGATTTTCAGCACTGAATGTTTTCAGGCCTTTTTGACTAAAGTCTAACATTAGATAATACAGTAAGCAACTGAGTGAACAAATTTTGTTTTTACTTATCTTGTTTTTTAAATGAAAAAAGTAATCCAACATGAACTTGCACCGATGAGGCCTAAATAGATTCTAATGAAGTCTGCTAACTGTTTTAATAGTTTAGTCATTTTATTGTTAAATGTCATAAATACAGTAGAAATGTTTTTCACACAGGGTAAGTGGTGGCTCTGATGCTAAGGATATGTGCTGATATCTGGAAAGTTGTCTGTTACTACAAGAAGGGATCCTACTCCATTCAGGCCCTTAACCTGAAAATTGCTCCAGGAGTGGTGTACAAAGGCTGACCCTGTGCTCAGACCTCCAAAGCTCATGCAAAAAGACAATGTCCCTTTGGGGATTAACAAATTATATATATATATAATATATTCACGGCATTCGTTGTCTGTGTCACAATCTGATTGTATGGGTGGTTACCTACCAGGTAACGCTTGTGGTTGGCCAGCAATCGGCTAACATCCGCCACGGTGCCCTCAGTTTGTGAGGAGCAGATCATAGAATGGTTGAAATAGTTTACTGTCAAATAAATACAAAGAGTACACGACACGTGTTTCGCCCTCATTCTGGGCTCATCAGGTGTACACACTCCACTGCACTCCCTCTCGGGAATCGAACCTCGGACGTCAGCGGCGATGCCCCTAACGTTGTGCCACGGCGTGTGGTTCGTTTATTTGACAGCATGTAGATCGGGGTAATTACATTCACGGCATTCGTTGTCTGTGTCACAATCTGATTGTATGGGTGGTTACCTACGGTTCGATTCCCGAGAGGGAGTGCAGTGGAGTGTGTACACCTGATGAGCCCAGAATAAGGGCGAAACACGTGTCGTGTACTCTTTGCATTTATTTGACAGTAAACTATTTCAACCATATATATATATATATATATATATATATATATATATATATATATATATATATATATATATATATATAGGGCAGGATTCAAAAGTAATGAGCCTCATTTTGTTCTGACGCAAACGTACCTCGCCGCGCGCCCCACTTGCCAGCGACAGCGACGGTGGGTGTTGGCTTCACAACGCAACGGAGCTCCTACCGCTCCTAGCTTTTGGAGCAGAAGGATCGACCTTGATGGGAACCCCTGTGCGGTAGTGCGTTACACGGCGGAATGGAAAGTTCATTAGAGCAATGGTACGCGTTGAAGACGAAGACCATGCTCATTGCCTTCTTCGGAGTGAAGGGGATCATCCACTATGAGTTTGTCCCGCAAGGACAGACCGTGAATGCTGCTTACTACTTGGAAGTTCTGAAAAGGCTGAAAAGAAGCGTTGCGCGCAAGCGAAGGGACATCAAGGACAGCTGGAAGCTTCAACCCGATAACGTGCCCAGCCACACCGCCTTCATCGTGAGCGCCTACCTGGCCCGGGTGAACATTCCGGTGGTCCCCCAGCCTCCCTACAGTCCGGACGTGTCGCCTTCTGACTTCTTCTTGTTTCCGCGCTTAAAATCAGCGCTGAAAGGAAAACGCTTCGACTCGATCGAGGACATCCAAGCAAATGTCAAGGCAGCCCTTGCAGCCATCCCAGAACAGGCCTACGTGGACGCCTTCGAGTCATGGAAAAGCCGCCTACAAAAGTGTATTGATGCAGGAGGTGCCTATTTTGAAGACTATTAATTAGTTGTACCGATTTGCTCAATAAATTTGTCTTTTTGAACAAAGACTCATTACTTTTGAATCCTACCCTGTATATATATATATATATATATATATATATATATATATATATATATATATATAAAACAACAACATTTATTTATATAGCACATTTTCATACAAATAATGTAGCTCAAAGTGCTTTACATGATTAAGAAAGAGAAAAAAGACAAAGTAAGTAATTAACATAGAATAAAAGTAAGGTCCGATGGCCAGGGAGGACAGAAAAAACAAAAAATACTCCAGACGGCTGGAGGAAAAATAAAATCTGCAGGGGGTCCAGGCCATGAGACCGCCCAGCCCCCTCTAGGCATTCTACCTAACATAAATGATCAGTCCTCATTGTATTCAGGGTATTCATGGAAGGACTTGATGATGTCGGTCACATAGACTTCTGGCCTTTAATCCATCAATGTGGGGACATCATGGTGCTTTGATTAGGTGGTGTATATTGCAAAGTTTACTGTCAAATAATGCAAAGAGTATGCAACACGTGTTTCGCCCTTATTTGGGTTCATCACAGGCTGTCAAATTAATGAACTACACACCGTGGCGCAGCGTAAAGTGACTTCATCTCTGATGCTGATGTCCGAGGTTCGATCCCCGCAAGGGGAGCAGTAGAGTGTGTATGCCTGATGAGCCCAAATAAGGGCGAAACACATGTTGCGTACTCTTTACATTATTTGACAGTAAACTATGCAACATTCCATGATCTGCTTCTCGCAACTAAAGAGGGCCCTGTGGCGAATGTTTGCCGAATGGCAGACCAACCACATGCGTTACTTGGTAGGTAATCAACCCATACAATCAGGTCAGGGCTCAGACAATGAATATATATATATATATATATATATATATATATATATATATATATATATATATATATATATATATATATATATATATATAAATAAACATATAATAGCTTGCATAGCATACATGTGCTTAAGGATGATAGTGGGTACATACATTAAACCCTTGAACCAAATTTTTTGGAAGTCAGTGCACATTGGAGAAATTTCTAAATACTGGAAAACAAAAAATATTATAATATTATAAAATAAAAAAACAAAATTCATCCATCCATTATCCAACCCGGTATATCCTAACTACAGGGTCACAGGGGTCTGCTGGAGCCAATCCCAGCCAACACAGGGCACAAGGCAGAAAACAAACCCCGGGCAGGGTGCCAGCCCACCGCAGGGAAAAAAAAAAAAACTAACTAAAATATTATTAAATATTATAATAAAAAAGGGTGATCTACCAGATCCAATCGACTAGACGCTAGTGAGCTTGATGTGCATCCCATGTAAAATAATGATAATAGTTATTACGGAAATGATTAAGTACCACAGGGCAAGAATAAAAGTATAAGTGAATAGTCAGCATGGGTTCTGACGAGGGAGGTTGTGTTTTATCAACATGCTGGAATTTTATGAGGAAGTAAAAAAAAAAAGGAGCATCTGATATTATTCATTTGGACTTTCAGAAAGCATTTGATAAGGTGCCACATGAGAGGTTGGGCATCAAACTAAAAGAAGTGGCAGTTCAGGGTGTTGTTTGTAGAGGGGTGCAGAATTGGCTCAGACACAGTAAGCAGAGAGTTCTAATGTTTGAAGAACTTATCAAAATTGGCAGACATTAAGAGTGATGTCCAGCAGGAGTCAGTGCTGGGGCCGCTGATATTTTTAATATGAGGGTGAGTCAAAAATTATCGCATTACGGTTATATTAAAACTTCTGCTGGCAGCACTGTCTTTCCGTACGAGGTCCCTGTCTCCCCAGCGACTGCTGTGCAGGTGTGAACGTGTTATGTCAGATCATTAGTAACTGCGGTGCCAGAAACAATGGCTGCCCCACTTGTGATCTGCATGAAAGAAGAGCAACATTCAGTGATTCGTTTTTTTGTGGTCTGGGGGTGTGCCTGGTGGTGAGACTTTGTGCGCAGTATGGAGAAAGTGTTTTGTTGAGAAGTAGTCTGTATAAATGAATAGAGAAGTGCAAGGAAGGTCACATAAGTGTCAGCCATGAAGAAGGAGCTGAATGCCCGTCCTGATGACAACATTGAGCATGAACGTGAAATGATTCTGTTTAATAGATGAGTGACAGTAGATAATGTGGCAAATCATTTGCAAATCAGCCATGGCTCTGGCTATGCAATAATCCATGACAGACTTGGGTTTTGAAAGAAGCCCAATGAGGATGAAGGTTCATGTCTGATGAAGAGTTGAAGACAGCAATACATTTGTGGCTCGCAGCTCAGCCTAAAACATTTTTTAATGAAGGAATACGAAACCTTGTTGACAGATGGACAAAGTGTATTGAAAAGCAGGGAGATTATGGTGAAAAATAAATTCCACAGATGGAGTGCGGATACTTTTTGTCCCACCCTCATATATAGAAATGATTTGGATATTGGGTATACTGTAATTAAGAAGCTGGTTAAGTTTGCAGGTGATACCAATGCGAGGTTAAGCAAAATGAGCAAAATGACTCCTTTTATTGGCTAACTGAACCGATTACAATGGGCAAGCTTTCGAGGCAACTGAGGCTCCTTCTTCAGGTAGGCCTCATTTACCTCAAAAGCTTGCATATTGTAATTGGTTCAGTTAGCCAATAAAAGGGGTCATTTCTCTTGATTCTCATTGAATCCATAATGGCTAACATTGTACATCACTCTACTACTACAGATGATACCAAGCTAGGTGGAGTGGCAGATAATTTTAAATCTGTAGGATCACTTGGGCAGCATCCGGGCTTCAGCAAATCTGTGGCAGATAAAGTTTAATGTAAGTGAATGTAAAGTATTTTGAATTCTGCTTTGTTAGGTTTTGTCATTTTTTGTTCCTGCTTTCTTTTTTTAAACTTTCTAGTGTTTTTTTCTTTTATTTCTAGTTTGTCAATAAAGTCATTTAGTGTATAAATTTGACTTGATTGTATGCAATGCTATTTTGTTCATATAAAATTAAAAAAGGAGTATTACATGTAGAGAAGCAAAAGTGTTAGATTTGAAGACAGAATAGGAGTTCTAAAAATTGAAAGTACTGCTTATAAGAGGGATAAGTTGTCAACTTCCCGTCAGTGTTCAGAAGCCATTAAGAAGGCTAACAGAATGTCAGGTTATATAGCGTCCTGATGTGTGGAGTACAAGTCACAGGAGGTTCTGCTCCAGCTTTATAACACACTGGTGAGGCCTCATCTGGAGTACTGAGTGCAGTTTGGGACTCCAGGGTATGAAAAGGACAAAGCAGCACTAGAGAAGGTCCAGAGAAGAGCAACTAGGCAGATTGAGGGCTACAGGGGATGTGTTATGAGGAAAGAATAAAAGTGCTGAGCCTTTATAGTTTAAGCAAAAGACAATTAAGAAGAGACATGACTGAAGTGTTTAAAATGATGAAGGGAATTAGTCCTGTGGATCGAGACTGTTATTTAAAATGAGTTCATCAAGAGCACGGGGACACAGTTAGAAACTTATTAAGGGTAACTTTCGCACAAATATTAGGAGGTATTTCTTTGCATAGATAACAGTAGACACTTGGAATAAGAGACCAAGTTGTGTGGTAGACAGTAGGACTTTAAGGACTTTCAAAACTTGACTTGACGTTATTTTGGATAAATTAAGTGGATAGGACTAGGAAGCTTTGTTTTGCTGAACAGCCTGTTCTTGTCAAACTTATTCTAATGTTCTATTTTCACAAACCAAAATGTATCCATCCATCCATCCATCCATCCATCCATCCATCCATCCATCCATCCATCCATCTATCCATCCATCCATCCTCTTCCGCTTATCTGAAGTCGGGTCGCAGGGGCAGCAGCTTGAGCAGAGATACCCAGACTTCCCTTTCCCTGGCCACTACTTCTAGCTCTTCCGGGAGAACTCCGAGGCGTTCCCAGGCCAGCCGGGAGACATAGTCCCTCCAGCGTATCCTGGGTCTTCCCCGGGGCCTTCTCCTGGTTGGACGTGCCCGGAACACCTCACCAGGGAGGCGTCCAGGAGGCATCCTGATCAGATGCCCGAGCCTCCTCATCTGAACAAATGAATCAATTTAGAAAATTCAAACTGTATATTATTTATCATTTCTCCAGGGTTAACTTTGTTGGTACTTTGAGGCAAGGAGCCAAGTCCGGGATTACATGTGAGAGCTCAGTTCTCACAGTTCACCTAAGCAGGGAGATCAAAAGCAGTCAGCCATCTCTGCCGGTGAAGACAGTCACACCTTTTTTCAAAGATCCCGGAAAAACTATACATAAGTTGTTAAATAAAGTGTCCAAGCGAAATGAATGGATACAAAGCAATTAATGTGCCGCATTACTAAGGATGGGCTCTTGCTCCAAATAACTTTAGTGTGTGAGTCCTTCTCCCCAGCCAACAACAAAAGATGACGGCCACATCTTCATGCTTAGGAAGAATCTTATCTGAGCTGAACAGGTATTTTCATTGATGCCTGAGAACTCAAAGAAGCATCCATCTTGAAACATTTCAGACTGTGGCAAGACATGACCTCTTCTGATGTCCGAAGAGGTTACATGTGAGGATATTTAGGGCTCTTCCCACTTTTATTTGATCTCTTAATTTTGATCCTTTTTGTTACTCATCTCTTATTTCGGTCATTCCTCAAATCTACTCAGTTCGCTGATATAACATTGGTATTAAAGTCTTTAATTTTAGATTAAAATTTCAAACTTGATGACACATTGGTTTTGTCATTAATTGCAGTGTACTCCAAAGCAAACTAAGATGAGGCATTCAAAACAAGCCAAAGAGTAGGCCAGAAATCTACCTGATCTGCCTGCTAGGCATTCTCATTAGGCAAACCTGCTGACTTCAAGTAGTGTAGGCCAAAAATGAACTATAGATATTTTTAAAATCAAGAAAAAGCCCAAGAAATACCACCTGCTGGCTTCTAATATGGGGAGCTGGTAAAATAAAATGAAATGTCCAAAATATTAAAAAAACAAAGCCCCACAAGATGGAGGATAATCACCCGCCTCTGGCTTATGCACAAAATGAGCCACAGAGACTCTCTATATAAATTTATTAATTAAAATAAATAAGAAATTACAAAAGCTCAACTGAGAAAACAGAGGCAAAAGCAGAGTTGCCTAAAAGGCAAACAAAAGCAAATGAAGTCCATAAACAAAGTCCATGAACAGAATCCAAGAAAACAAGGTGAGTAAATAATAATAATAATAAAAAACAAACAGTAAATCCATACAGCAAACAAAACTTACAGAAATTCCACTAATGATGAATGTTTCCCACTTTTAATCTTTCTTAGCTTACTTATATAGCCAAAGGGAGGACTCATGAGTCGTGACGTCAGGGTGGTCCCATCTCTTGAGGCTCCACCCACAAAGGCATGGGGCATAAGTAAATTTAAAGACCAATAATAAACAAAATCAATGAATATACATAATATAAAGACAACAAAAACAACAATCTAAATACGTGCAAATACATAACAAGTTTGACTTCTGGTAATGACATTGGCTTCAATTTTCAACTACATCTCATCTGTTGATCCTTTTCATCTCCTTCTGCTTCAGTGCAACAAATAAACTATTGATTTACATTTCTTTTTTCTCTCATTACACTTGCCTCTGAGCAGGTTTAAAAGTTTAAGAAATTATATGGTGATGGTTTCTTTTCTATGCCACTTTTATTTAACTATTAAACAGTTTAGCATTCTTTATTTCTTACATTACCTTCCATGGTGACTTACAGTATATTAAGAAACTTGTATATTTTAAATTATTTTGTAATAATAATTAATTATTATTATAATTATTTTGGGTAATGGCCGTGGCCGCCTGTCACTATATATATATATATATATATATATATATATATATATATATATATATATATTTAGAAGGTTAGAAATGACTTCTTTGAATGATACCCAAAGCCCCTTGTTTCAGGTCGTTCATGGCACCATCAAATTCTGCATCAGAAATCAATTTTGTATTGGTCTGGCAAAAATGCCCTGTTTTGGCACAAATCCATAAAATATGCTCGATCTTTTGATATGGCCATTACTTCTGAACCCAATGTCAATCATTGGCCCTGTTGTCCCTCACTGGAATTTTGTACGCCCTGACTGCAGACCCTGTAAGATACACAGAAGTTTCAGTTCCCACATCTGAACCAGTGGTGCACACTGTAGTTAATTTTCTTGAGAAGATTTTTAAAGTTCTTGTAGGTTTCTTTCAACTGCAGAGAATGAGCAGCGAGTATTGATGCATATTTATTACTGACATGTCTCTCACAGCTTCACATGCTGTTACCTGCTGCTATGACTCATCATCGTGTTCAGTTCCAGCTACTGTCTCACCTTATTATCTAACAAAAATCACCGTTTTGCTTTAAACACAGATTTAATATTAGAAACTATTAAATTGCAACAAATTATCAATAAAATCAAATAATGATATTTAATTGTAGAATGAAAACCATTTTAAAAAAAGCTAAAAAACATTATTCATGAAAAATTGTTACATAATGGAGAAAAATGGCTTTCACTTATCAGCACCCCAAAATACATAAAAATCACATGAAATAAAACATTTTTTTCAACGTATACCTATGTAATTAAACATGAATATATTACCAATACAGTAAACATAATTTTTATATAAAAATAATAACATACCACACAAGGGGACGAAACACATTGCCAATAACAAAATATACAAAATTATATTTAACTTACCACGGTTACCTGTCAAAGACAGGTGATGAAATAAATTTTAAAAATATTTGATATTTGATATCTCTTGCCCTTCTGTGTTCCTCCTTTGCCTTTCCTCAGTATCTTCATGCATCTCAACTTCTCTTGCCCGGTGGTGGTTCCTCTTTGATTGCACTCCAGCAAAGCCTGCATCTTTGACTCTGTTATTTCAAGGCACCTTGCTCATCTCCTCTCCACTTTGACTACCACCAATGGTCAAGAGGTCCCGATTACTTGTTGAGAAAACATCATTCATATTCTTGCAAATACTTTTCATCTTTGAAAGTTATTCTTAGTGTTCCTCCCACACCTTTACTCAGTATTCCTGTGTGTCTGAGTCTCTCTTGCCTGGTGTTTCTCTGTCAATCATTGAGTCCACTAGGGGGTGCTCACACCCTGGGAATGAGTTTGTTGTGATTGCAGCGTGTTACTTAACCTGACTCTATATATACAGTATATATATATATATATATATATATATATATATATACAGTATATACACTATATATATATATATATATATACAGTATATATAACATAAAAGACGATACCCATCAGACAGATATGGCGGTAAGAAATCATGTAGGAGAAATAACTTAGCTTTGTTTAATGTCAACTTACACTGCAAATAGTTCAAAGATGAATAAAGCCAGTGACCAGGAATGGAGACCTGAGGAGTGGAGTCTGTATGTGTTGTCAGTGCAGATGTGGAAGGCATTCTTAGGAACAGGTGGCAATGTCTTCCATCCATTTGTTGGCTTCAGAGGTGTGCCTGGCAGTGTTCCAAGTCTTTATACTGTTTCTCCACATCCAGACCCCCCTCAGACAAACATGCAATTCCAAACAAGGACAAAATGCAGTCCAAACAAGGATGCAATTCTGTGCTGACTTAACAGATAGAAATAGCACACGGTTACAGCATCTCAGTCTGACTGCACACGGTTTCCATTTGTCCTAGTCCATCTTTATGTTTCTTGCATGGCAGTTCTCTGTGTCCACTTCTGTTCTTAATCTGGCTTTGCATCTGCTGTACCACATGTGAGTAAAAATCAGATTTTATGAGATATTTGCACAAAGCACATTGAAACACAGTTAAACGTATGCTTACAATCCACCCTTGTCACTGTATCTGTGGCAAAAACAATTCTTGAGGGTCTTATCCACAAAGAAAAAAGTACTCGATCCTCCCTCACAGCATAGACAACTTCTCAAGAATGTTTGTAGAGGCATAGGGTGTAGTGCTGACCTAGCTCATTTCACTTGCCTAATGCACAAGTGTAAATAAATTCTTGCAATAGTGAAAAAGATGACAATGACAATTAACAACACAATTGGATTAGATTAGATGGTGACCACAACAAATCCCACCAGTGGTGTGCGGAGATTTCCTTAATTTCTTCAGCAGGGCCAGTTATTTTTCTTTCATCAGTTCTGAGTCTTATTAGTAGGTCCCTAGCATTGTAATGTTACATTAAATAGATATTCATATTCTTTAGCATACTTTAAAATCGCTTAGCAGAATATTTAGTTAATTCTGTCTCAAAGGCAAATTGCAAATGTGAGGGATGGTTTAGCTTCTGCTTCTCAATGTGTATCCTTCCATGTGGTCAAAGCATAAGTCCTTCGATAATAGTCATCTCTTACAGTAGTAACATTGGTGCGACCTCATAGTGGGCACCATCACTCCAAGTTATGTTATGTATGATCACAGCACATGCAGAGGTGGTATCAGTTTGAAACACTTCATTACTTGGCACCAGTAACATTTTCCAGCTAAAGCATGTAAACAGGGGTGTGGCAATGTGCCCACCTTTTGACATATGACCCCTTCTTGCTAGTTATGACAAAAGGCAGGTTCCACTGTATTACTGTTCATTCCTATCCATTTTCTATCTACTGTAGTTGCCCACCATGTTCCCCCAGTAGAACGGGCAGAACATGTAATGGACTCCAAATATTATTGTCTTCAGTGGCAGTTACCACCTGAAATACAGCTTAGCACATTTACAACCTTCACAAATGAAGGATGTTGACTGCAACCACCAGTTTGCTGGTAATTTTAATTCATTTTTCCAGTGTTGGGGGTCCTTGAATCCCCAATCTGTCTTAAAATTTAAATAGTGCTGTATAGCAATAATCTGTTTTAAATAACAAGCTGATTCTTTATCTATAGTCCATTGTCCTTTCAAATCATTCCATAGGGACTCATTTAACCACTGTCACGAGAATGTACAAAGAGTCCAAAAAAGGTTTGGGTCAGCCTCCCTTATATTATTTCCTGGCTGCAAAATAGGAATACATGTTGTACAGATAGGAGTCCACAACAGAACTGAGGGAATAGAGAAAAGATGGCGGTTTTAAAGGACAGAATATGAAGTGACGTCATCAAAGGGGCCGGAAGCGGAAGGGTCCTCATCCATAGGTTCGGTCCTGGAAGTGACGTCATCAAAGGGGTTGGAACCGGAAGGGTCTTCATCCATAGGTTCGGAACTGGAAGTGACGTCATCAAAGAGGCTGGAACCAGAAGTGATGTCATCACAGGGTCTGGAACTGGAAGTGATGTCATCAGGACCAGGTGGAATTTCCCATGAATGGTCTGCAGAGAAGTGAGATAAAGAGTTAATGTACTCCTCTTTCCCTTGGTCTGGTGTGGAATTACTCTCGTTCAGGCCTTTTAGCTACCTCCCATGCGCATGTGTGTGACACCACCTATGATGGATTTTCCATAAAAGCAGGTCCTGTAAATGTTTCTCTGCCAAATCAGTCAGAGTTTGCAAACTATTTGCCTGTTTTACACCAATACATGATATTTTGTTGTATAGTGCTGCTATATCATCAGTATTGAGAGACCCTAGGCCTAAAACACCTACACCTAAATCAGTTCCTATGGCTCCCTAAAGGTCTCACTTTGGCCTTTGTTTTACTTCTACCTTATGAGGGGGCCATAAGGATCCTATGTTTTTGCAATTAAAAATCACATTTGTACTGCGTGGAACTATTGTTTTCTCGTCTTGGAAAATCATAACATTTTACTATACAACAAATCCACTAACATGAATATTAAGTGCTACAGTCAGTATTTTGTGTGCTGTTCTGGCTTTCTTATAGCCTTTCATTTGCCTAAGTAAACTTTCATCAAATGAATAACCATTCCTTCCTTCTAGTCTTATGAATTTCCCACAACATCACTGGTACCTTTACATTTGTCATTGCATCCTTTGTAAACACATATAATATTACATCATATTCAGGGGTAGATACTGTATGTTGCCGCCTTTCCATTGTCCAACATGATGCCCAATCACAATGCCCCATATTAAACTTATGCTTACAATCATGTCACCAAAGACTAACATGGAAGTCAGCCCACTGATTACATACTATGAAAACATCATTCATAGTCTTGCAAACACTTTCTGTCATTGAGGCGACTCTCAACATTCATGCTACACCTTTACTCAGTATCTTTGTGTGTCTGAGTCTCTCTTGTCCAGCGCTTCCTCAACCGATCATCTCACCAAAGAGTCACATTCATTCATTTATATTCACATCATTCATATTCTTGCAAATATTTTACGTCTTTGAAGACGACTCTGAGCATTCCTTCTACACCTTTACTCGCTATCCTTGTGTGTCTGAGCTTCTCTTGCCCGGTTCTTCATGGCAGTCGGGCCTCATCACCCACTGTGAAAACATCATTCATATACTTGCAAATACTTTCTGTGTTTGAAGGTGACTCTCAGCATTCCTCCAGCAACTTTATTCACTATCCTCGTGTGTCTGAGCCTATCTTGCCCGCTCTTTCCTCTGTTGATCATGTCACCAAAGACAAACATGGCAGTCGGGCCCTATTACCCATTGAGAAAACATTCATATTCTTGCAAAATACGTTCTGTCTTCGAAGGTGACACTCGTGTGTCTGAGCCTTTCTTGCTCAACTCTTCCTCTGTTGATTGTGTCAATAAAGTCAAACCAACCAATCAGACCAAAGCCATACTGACGATTCAGATTGCTTGGAGTGACCGGATACACACATACACAGACAGATAGTGGCATTTTATTAAAAAGTAGATAAATAAGAAAATGTTAATTTAAAGAAAATATTACTTGAGCCAAGGAACAAAAAAACTTTGTCTTAACCGTAGCAACTGGTTATAATATGAATGGGAAGATAAATGATGTTTCAAGTTATACCCTCAAGCATTTCAGGATATTTCATTATTTCTCAAAGAGACGATTTGACTTTCCATGTGCTCCCTAATACCAGAGTAAATATTTTACCATTGAGTGTTTCTAGTGGCTCCAAAAGACAAGGATTGGTCAAGGTGAAATGCTCAAAGATGTTTACAAGGTTCATATTCTTTACTTGCCTGGCTTGCACATGTCTTTTTGACTTATGAGTCTCCAATACACACTTTCAACAGGCCTTGTGAGATTTGAGGCATTTTGCCAATGTTGATGTTACCAGTCTGGACAAACAGTGCTGTCAATCATCTTGCTTTATCCCACAGGGAGAGTTAAATGTGAACGGAGAGCCTATCAATTATGACGCCAGCCTTTACCCTGACCCAAATGTACTCTGTGACAAGGAAAGTACTTAAGAAAAAGGGGAGGCTTTTACACCTGAAGACAAAACATGGATTGCCTGCCATCCATCTTCCCAAATATTGCTCCAATGTCATAACATTGTCACATTGCTTTCTGTCCTCTATGCATAATGTTTACAAAACCCTTATAGTACTACAGTGCACTTTTAACTTTCACAGTAATTTCTGCCCTTCTGTGATAGATTGAATAAGCATTTGAGATTCTGATGTATAATTAAAATGTACAGGAGTTAAGCAGTTTCACCCAGCATTGAAGATGTGGGACATTGCCTTCCTGGGCTACAGGGACATTCCTTTAGATCATTTTCTCACTACACACTTCTTCCAGCCAGCACAAAGTCATGGATTTGAATCCCATTGATCTGCAGAATGTACAGCACAGACCTTTGACATTGTAGTAAGAAGCGAGATACTCATTTGCAGAAGATTTTCATACATCTTAGGGATGGCCTCCAAACTACACTAGTTTTTGCTAGGCTAGTTGTACCTTTGAACAGGGGAAGAGGTCATCAGGTGGTATCCTACTTTTATCAAGTGTTTTGACCCCAATCATGACCCTCTCCATTAGGTGGATTGGCGGCAGTGGCTGGTTCACTGCTACTCTCCTTCTGGCATCCATCTCATCTCGTCCATCTTGTACCAAACCAAAGGCTATTATATCTGCTGCCTCTCCCAACCTCCGGTCTTCTGTCCTAGTCTCTTACTCCTATTCTGGTCAGCAGACTACACAGACACTGACTGTGTGAGAAATCCCCAACAGCCAACTATCATTGGAAACATCCAGATTGGCCATCCCTTGTAATTGCAGTCATTTTCTAGCTGTTGATATTTGCTGGCCTTCCATTGTGCTGCTACCTCATGCCTTTTATCCCATGATATGGTCAATCCTACTATAATGGTTTTCTCCCCTTCTTTTGACAAGATGGCAATATCTGGTCTCCAGGAACTGAACAGTGGGATCTTAGGGACCTGGAGTTTGCTTCCCAGGTTAACTTTCATTGTGGATTTCTTTGTCCTGACTGAAGTAGGGTGGCTTTGGCTGAATTTTGGACTATAGACTTTCCTCCTTCCTTACCAAAGATGATGCTATTTAATGACTTTGTTTTAGTTTGATGTTTCTTCTACCTTATCTCTTCCAAATATGTCCGCAAGTGGTGATAATGTGAAACGTATAAGGTTAAGCACCAAATCGATTAGGTAGAGTGATGCAGTGACTTCATCTCGTGGTTAAAAAGAGTGACAGGATTACAGGAGTGTTTCCTAAGGTTATTGGGGTAATTCACTTATTTTTCCATTCTGGACTGGAGTATATTAAGCACATTGTTGTAGCAGAGGCTATCCCTTTACACTTTTGTAAGAAGTGTGAATGTTCTTTCATCAGAGATAACAGAATTAAACAGGGTAACATAACATAATGAATGTTGCAGTAGCAGCTGTACTGTAAGTGCTGTACTGGTCCGTGGTGGTGGTGAAACTCTCAGTTTATTGGTCAATCTACATCCCTGTTCTCTTCTATAGTCATCAGCTGTATGTAATGATCATAAGAATGAGATTACAAATACAAGCATCAGAAACAATGCTTCTTTGTAGGGCCTTTGGACTGACACTGTGTGACAGGGCGAGAAGCTCAGAGATTCAGGACAGCCTCAGAGTAGAGTGCTACTTCTTCGGATCGAGAAGAGCCAGCTCAGGTTGTTTTGGTATGTCATAAGGATGCCCCCCAAACAGTTCCCTCTATAGCTGCACCAGGCATACTATATTGAACTAGATGGGGACCCTGCAGCAGTGTTAGGACATACTGGAAGGACTACATCTCTCAACTGGATTGGGAATGCCAGATGGAGTCTGGGGGCAGGGAATAAGATGGCCTGATCTGCTTGGCCTGCTGCCATCCCAGCCCTAACCAGGAAAAGTAGTTTTCTGAAAATGAGATGAGATTAGAGGATGAGAACATAAAACACAGATAAGGAGTGAACCACTTGTGTTAATAATTGCAGTGATGCACTGTTGCATTTAGAAGTTCCATACAAAGTGAAAAGAAGCTGTGATGCCTCCAAAATGCTCCACAAAACAGGCCTGGACTTTCACTGGGCTGTCTTGATGTAGCCTCACTGTAAATTACTACCTGCAGATATAAGTTTGCTCAGACTTAAAATGGGAATTTGTCTTAAAAGTTCAAAAACTAAAACAAAGTTCCAATATACAGTATATAACAATGTCTTACAAAAGAGAGGAAACCATAAAACCCTGGCTTGTTCAAAAAGAAATAAAGAATTTATTGCAGAAATTCAAAACAAGTACAAAAAAAAAGTGAAAACATCAAAAAGCAATCTAAATCAAACAAGAGCCAATACACAATTCAAATGCAGACATCCAATAAACAGAACAAAAGAATTCAAAAACAAACTCAATGACCCACTGCTGGGTCCTTCTTTGTGTCTTGAATATAAAGGCAGAGGGGAGGACCCAGCAGCTGTGATGTCAGAGTGGCTCCGCCTCCTGGGGGCTTATAAGGGAGAATCTATTTGAAACTGCATGCCTGTTCAACTAAGACACCATGACTTCATTTGGACCACCACATTTAATTTAGGAAATGAAGTCATATGTAATATTTAACTTTATATTTTCTATTATGGTAACAGTCTAAACATAAGAAGTCTTATTTCTTTGAAACAGATATGTAACCAAGAATTTTAATGGTGAAACTCTTTATCACCTTTAAATTGAACTTAATAGAGGGGTGTTACTGGAGTGTGCCATTTATCTGTGTGCTGATTGATGTAACTGAAATGCTTCTTGTCTATTATCTGTAAATGAACTACACGATAAGAGGTGCTCTTCTCTTAAGACTAACCAGCCATGTTATTGAGAACTGCGATTTTTCACCTGACCATGGGTTCAATGACCAGATGTAATAAAGAACATCCATGTTGGAGTTCATGTGTAGAGATGGCTCAAGGCTCTTCTTTATTTATTGATTGTTTTCTGCAACAGCCTACACCCACAAAGTACAGGGAATGCAGTCAGATGTGAAGAGACAGTACATTAATAATAAGCATTACATAAAAATGGCAATAGTGACATGAAATCATGAAAAATGGTTAAAAACAACATTAAAAAGCAAAACATACACAAGCTAGAGAAGAATCCCTGGCTGTAACAAGAAATCAGTAGAGCCTGGGTAGTTACTCAAAGAAAGCAGTCTGTTACAAATGACCAATTACTTCTCTCAAAGTTTTAACGGGATTACTTTTCTCATTACTTCTGGAAAAAATAATTACATTGCTAATTACTTTTTGTGATGCACTAAAGCTATCACTAATATTTCTGGTTAATTGGTTTAAACATCATTAAAATATCAAGGAGTGTTTTAATGCATTTGGTTCACAACACTTATTTTTGAGTTTAGCCAGTGGATTTCAGGTGAAAAATAATGGAAGGAGTAAAAAATAAACTTGGGTTGTTATAGTTTTTTATATCTCTATTTAAAGTGCTTCATATAAATGTGGAAATGATTTTCTTACCTTTGGTGGTTTTGGGCTGTGATGCAGTAACATATAGCAGTATAATGGCCACACCAGGAGTGTCAAAGATCGAAAGACTTTGACAGCCGCCACATTTAATGAGAAGGGCATAGAATGGTTAAGAAAAATCAAATCTTGAGTTCTGAGTATGACATCTGTTCAAACTGTGGGGTTACCTGAACTGAGAGAATTAATTTTAATATTCAGTAGTTAAGATTTTTTGGAGTAGGAATTACATCATGTGTTTTTTTTTCTCTTAGTTTAATTAAACTCTAAAGCACTCCTACGAGTCAAATGGTATATTCCAATTAGTAGAGCCAGGTATAAAGCCATGTGGGTTCAGAGCGAGGAGGTTAGAGGTTAGATTTGCATGTAAGAGGATTAGTGCAAATGTGGTTTTAATGAGAGCTTTTTTTTTTTGACATGTATAAACTGACACATTTCATTTTTGAAGCAAATAAAGCTATTTATACTCTTTAGATGGACACTTAATTTTAACACCATCTGTCAAAGGAATCAGATTCCTTCACTTGCCACACACTTTATTGTGTTGTAGATTTAGTACTAAACTAACTGTACTACCCATCTAAGACGGGCTGAAAACTAAGTAATCAATTTAGACCTCCATGGTAACGTTTACAGGACATGAAAGGCACTATATAATAGATAGATAGGAAAGGAACTACAGTATATAATAAATTGTACACAAAAGTCACTATATAATATTTTAAAATAAATTTTATTGTGTTCAATAATAGAAAACACCAACATATCCATATATATTCCACCATTTCACAAGTAATAAATTACAATAGTTCACCACTATTCCCCCAGTACACTCCTCCTACTCCTCACATAAATTCAAATAATTAGCTATGATGAATATTTTTTTTCTCAAGAAATAAACAGTTAATTATTATAGTACTCCTTCATTACTCCCTCATTACACTTGCACATAATTTTTTTGTATTTTGGAATACATTTTATTATGTTCAATAATAGAAAAACAACAACACATTTTTCACAATAATAAAATATAATTAATTAATTATTTTACTCCACCACTACTCTCCAGTACACTCCACCTACACTGCACATAAATTCAAAAAAATTACCGTATGTACTCGCATTTAAGTTCTGTCACGGATAAGGTGGGGCTTGATTTTACTGTATAATTTCTGGCATTTTATAAAATGTTGGTCATATAAGTCGAATGCGCAAAACTCACGGTATTGGTCCAGGAGATTACAATATTCAAATCCCCTCCTGAGAGAGTAACCACAGAGCACACTGCCTTTTTTTCTATGTTGTGGTGGATGGCCGGCTTCATATTCCGGCCCTCACCCCCAGGCCGCCAGGAGGAGCTCTCCCGACAGCATGGACGGGCCCCGAATTCCAGCAGGGCCTCATGGACTATGTAGTTTTTATGCACAGCCCTGCTGGATACCTTGGGGGCCACCGGGAGTCGCTGTACGGGGGCTCTTGGACTCTTATATGCCCTATAACCCGGAAGTGCGTCATAATCCCATGACAGGAAGAAACGACGTGCTCCCGGGTTGAAGATAAGGACTGTTTACCCTGACCCGGAAGGAATAAGGACTTGTGGGTAATGGAACAGAAACACCTCCGGGTCAGGGGGTATAAAGGACTCTGGGAAAGCCCAGACATTGAGCTGAGCTGGGAGGTAGGGTGGCGAAGTGTCTGGGAGAGGAGGAGTGATTATTATTGTGCTTTATTATTGGTTTATATGAGTAGTGTGGAGTGGAGGGTGCTTTGTGCACGTGATTACAAAATAAAAGAGTCTTGGACTTTTACCTGGTGTTTGGAGTGGTACCTGAGGGTTCAAGAGGTGGATCAGAACCTCTACTGCTACTATGTATTGTGCCTACGTGACTACACAGTAATACACAAACTATTACGAAGCGATGTTTGCATTAATTTGTGTTTTTTGTATAAAATGTTCAGAGAATAATAATGGACACTATTCCAAACAAGAGGCTCCTGCTCGTCAAGTTTTAGTTTAGTCCTCTTAATCTTATTATGCCAGGTCTATAATGATGCTTGGCAGATCTGGTAAACCTGATCCAATTAAGTTGTCAAAGTGTATCAAGAAAAGCTGTTTACCAAAATTTAAATTTCCTACCATACGAAATAATGTAAATACCATTTCCCTCCATGGCAGAATCGATTCTCTGGGTATAACAAGAAGGTCATTTTGTGCCAATATAATCGGTGAAATTTATTTTGATGATTTGCAGTTCAGCTGAGAGAGCGTGACTGCCAGACACACAAGCAGGTTATTTTAAATAGTGCTGATAGACCAAAACAAAGCCACAGTCTGCAGAAGTCATAAATATGATGAGAACAGGTGAAGATGTTATTTTGGCTCACAGCCCGTCTGGTATTTGCCCATATCCAGCATGAATTCCATGAATATGTAGATATGTGAGTGGTTATAATGACTAGGATCCAGCATGAAGTCAGGAATGCATCTATGGTGTCAACATTCCTTGTGGGATGAGACATCTGATTGTCAGCATTCTCCCACTTGGCTGTGATGTCCCTTGGATTCTCTCCAGCTTGAATATGTATGTAAATATGATTATGCACTATATTCTTGGAATGAATGTTATCTTTTAAAGCAAGTTATATGTATATATATCTATAATAATAAAAGGCAAAGTCCTCACTGACTGACTGACTCACTCACTCACTGACTGACTCATCACTAATTCTCCAACTTCCCGTGTAGGTGGAAGGCTGAAATTTGGCAGGCTCATTCCTTACAGCTTGCTTACAAAAGTTAGGCAGGTTTCATTTCGAAATTCAAAGCGTAATGGTCATAACTGGAACATATTTTTTGTCCATACACTGTAATGGAGGAGGCGGAGTCACGTATCGCGTCATCACGCCTCCTACGTAATCACGTGAACTAAAAACAAGGAAGAGATTTACAGCACGAGTCACACGCGGGAACGAAGGTAAATGACGTTAATTTTTGACTGTCTTTTAATACTGTGTAAGCATACATATTAACACATGTGCAATTAAACGTGTGCATTTACGGGGTGATTTCTCAGGCTTAAAAGCTCACCTTTTATCAAACGCGGGAACAAAGGTAACTGACGTTGTTCACTGTCTTTTAATACTGTGTAACCATACATATTCACACATGTGCAATTAAACGTGTGCATTTACGGGGTGATTTCTCAGGCTTAAAAGCTCACCTTTTATCAAACGCGGGAACAAAGGTAACTGACGTTGTTCACTGTCTTTTAATACTGTGTAACCATACATATTCACACATGTGCAATTAAACATGTGCATTTACGGGGTGATTTCTCAGGCTTAAAAGCTCGCCTTTTACTAAAAAGGTAAATGCAAAACTATTTTCAATCAGTTTATTGAAACGCTCCCGTTAACGATTGCAATAACATATTCGCGAGATAAAAGAACGAAGTAGGGGGAAATGGAGGAACAGCCGCAAACAGCGAAGAGCAAAAAATTAATTAAACAATTGAGAACGTAGCGAGTTAAGCATACAAGCATGTTCATAAGGGAAACAAAGCACGGTGTAAAACGTAAGTTTTAATTAAGTTTATAGAAACGCTCCCGCTGCGGATTGCAATAACATATTCGCGAGATAAAAGTTTAATGAGAAGACACGAGGTATAAACGAACCACACGCCGTGGCGCAACGTTAGGGGCAACAGTTTCAACCATTCTATGATCTGCTTCTCGCAACTGAAAGACGGCACATGGCGGATGTTAGCCGACTTGCTGACCGCAACGTTAGGGGCTTCAACTATGGCGCTGACGCCATATCTCAGTGCCAACACTTTGCAGACTGTACTTAAAAGACACGCCCTCCTCACTGGACAGTTAAAAACACCAATCAAACTAACGATGACATCAAGTATTACCCAATCAAAAGTAGGAAAGGAGGCATCTTCATAAAATGCGTGTGGGATGATTTGCATGAGACGCTGCTTTAAAAAAAAAATGATAAAAAAAATACGGGATAAATCCCGTCCAGTATTGATTCAAAACGGGACGCGCAATTTCATTCTCAAACGCGGCACGATTCCGTATTTTAAAGGACGGGTGGCAACCCTACAGTGCCAGGTAACCACCCATACAATCACATTGTGATTCAGACTAGGAATGCAATGAATGTAATTACCCCGATCTACATACAAGGCAAAAGTCTTGCAACATTCAAAGATGATGGTTTGGAATAAGTACACCATACAACATAAAAGAGCTTATGAAGCCTTGAACCGAAAAAAGCAAGATCTCAGACATGGTAAAAAAAAAAATAGGAGGTAATGTCGTTTTACTCGCTGTACATTTTAGTCAAACATTACCAGTTATTCCATGAGGGAGACCAGCAGATGAACTCAACGCGTGTTTAAAATCCATGCTTCTCCCACGCTCGGTTATATGTCGCGTGTTCTCCGGTAGGTGCACCAAAAAAT
The DNA here is from genome assembly GCF_900747795.2 of Erpetoichthys calabaricus. Lineage (NCBI taxonomy): Eukaryota > Metazoa > Chordata > Cladistia > Polypteriformes > Polypteridae > Erpetoichthys > Erpetoichthys calabaricus. The sequence goes on along the minus strand of NC_041397.2, from coordinate 296,065,296 downwards.
GTATACATTTAAGCATGTAATGGGCAAACAAAAAATGAGGTATACCCGAAGGCACTGCAGTAGTACTTAATGTAACTTTACTTCTTAAATGTTAATGTTTTACTGTTTAATAATTTATACGCTTCTTATATGTTGTTCAAATTCTTTTATCAAAATACCAGTGACAGCGCAATGCACGATAACATGGAGTGAATACACCATACGCATCCGCCCACGGCTGCCCTGCTGTGCGCAGATACCAGTTGATTCTACAATAAAATAAAATAAACATAAAAAGAGTAAAACAATCATCACCCATAAAGCGTGTGTGTGTGTATATATGTGTATATATATATGTTGATATGTGGATGTGTATATGTATATATCACCCATAAAGCTGATAGTAGACGTGACGCACTATTTGTGTACCACATTTCAAGTGTATAGGTGAAACGGTTTGCGAGCTACAGGTCATTTAAAATCCTGGACAGACACACAAATTGCCACGGTAGCAAATTACAGAAGAAGATTTTACTGTTTAATAATTTATATTTCTATGAAATGTGCTTCTTATATATTACTTCATATTCTCATATGATAATGATGTTAATGTTTATATTGATTTCTGTGTTATTAAAACTGCATGTATGTGTGTATATGTATATATATATATATATATATATATATATATATATATATATATATATACTAGCAAAATACCCGCGCTTCGCAGCGGAGAAGTAGTGTGTTAAAGAGGTTATGAAAAAAAAAGGAAACATTTTAAAAATAACGTAACATGATTGTCAATGAAAGCCCGTTTCAGTCAGTAAGTCTTATGTGTGTGTTTATGTATGTGTGTATATATATATGTAGATGTGTATATGTAGATATGTATATATATATGTATATAAATGTTTTATGTGTGTGTGTATATTATATATATATATATATATATATATATATATATATATATATATATATATATAAAAGACAGCAACAGTTATAACAATGACAACACTATTACATTGACAATCATGTTACATTATTTTTAAAATGTTTCCTTTTTTTTCATAACCTCTTTAACACACTACTTCTCCGCTGCGAAGCGCGGGTATTTTGCTAGTATATATATATATATCTTTTTGTACCATATTTCTTTCTCTTGTATTTTTCACCATGGTTACAAAAGGGATAGTATTGGCTCTAGTCTGTTCTAAATCAAGAAACACATCCCAGGAGAGAAAGAGCACCCCCTACAGGACACACTGGGAAATATAAGAGCCTCTGCAATACTTGCAGCCTAAAAGCCTTTAGTCTGCTCATAAAATCAACGAGACCCTGACCACCTTCATCAACTGGCAAATACAGAATACCACGTCTCACCCAGTGTCACCCATCCCCAAAAATATCTAAAATGATTTCTTGAACAGTCTTAATGAAATCTGAAGGATCGGCACACCTTAACCTTTGCCAGAACATGAAAGCCACCAAGTCACTGATGATTAACACCCTACCTTGACATGAGAGCTCCTGTTTCAGATATTTCCACCAGTTTAGTCTGGCTTGCACCTTGTCAACCCAGTCAGCCCAGTTTTCCTCTGCTGTTCCATCCTATCCCAGATAAACTTCTAAATGCCTAAAGACCTTCCTGTTTCATTTAACACTAGAATTACCAGAGCCTACGAAAAAACTTGTAGATCTGGCCCACCTTAAATCGCTTCTTAAAACCGTTCTCACCTCTCCGCCAGCGTCTTTTGTCATCTAAATGTACTGATAAAGACAAGCTGCAAACAGCCGGCTATTCCATCCCCCCAACGACTTAGAACGTAAACAGGCTTTTCCCAGCTCATGCCTTGATTGATTATCTGGGAGTGAAGTGGAGTTTTAGAGTAGAAATAATAAGATTGTTATTTGGAACACACGCATTTCATATGTGTTGCATTTCTACAGTAATCTGTGTAAACAAATTGTTAAAACAGAAACGTTTTATATATTCTAGTAGCAAATGAAAAAATGTAGGCATAAACTATATAATGTATGAAGCCTGAAGTCCAAATATCAAAGAAACACTTTCACAAAAGGTACAAAAAAAAAAGCCACCGCCAAAAAAAGCTGCCTTAGTGTGTGACATTGACACACATTAGCTATCACTGCTTCCGTGGCGCAACAGTATCAGTCGCTGACTGGGAATCAGAAGGTAATGAGTTCGATCCTGCACAACTCCCTTTTGAGAAGTGTTCTTATTTTCACTATTTTAGAATAAAAAGATACATTTGATTTCAGTCTATAACAGCCGGTGTAATTTATATTTGTAAAGGTTAGCTTTATTTATTTTTTTTTTAAATTCACCTTTCATTGTCTCAGTCGCGTTCAGGATCCTTCCCTAGCCCACTTGACACTGCTGTTTTCACATAAAGACGCGCTATAGCTCTGCAGTGTATTACGATACATACGACTGTGTGTTTTTTTCCCCCAATATTGCCAGTCTCCACATGTTGCTGTATGCTGTTTCTTTTGTACTCCAGGACATGCAGAGGAAAGCATAGTAAAGAGCAGTAACTTCAGCGCTATATGCAATCATCAGACACTCCCCATCTGACACTGCTGTTTTCACATAAAGACGCGCTAAAGCTCTGCAGTGTACTTGTGACTGCATTGTCGTACCAGTGCTTGTGAACTGAAGTGTCTGCATGCACTTTTCGTGGCATTATACGTGTATTTTTTGAGTATGCCCATGTAGCTTAAACACAGGAACATATGTTGATGTAAAAGTATAACAAAACAAGTGCACTTTTATTCAAGACTATAACCGAAGAAAAAAGAAAGCAAGTTACAGTAGGTGGTTGATATGACAGCTTGCGTGGTGCAATGCTAAGAACTGCTGATTTCCATTCCGTGCTATATAACTGTTAACATTTGAATCTGATGATTGCATATAGCGCTGTCTTATTCAGTGTGCGCAAGAACATGCAGGTGGCCAGTCGCTGAGTGCTACAACGCACGTTTTAAAAAAAGAAAGAGACAAATATATGTGACGTTTTGAAGAAATTATTTTATGACGCGAATAGTACCAATCAGAAAACATCGTCGAAGTAATGCAATATTATTTGAAAACGAACAGCGTCAGATCAGGTGTGAAGTTATACTGGTGCTGTTAGAGTCAGATCAGAAGCTGAATAAGCTGAAAAAGCTCCTGTTCTGACTCTAAGTAAAAAAGCATGAATTAATCAACAGAAATAACCGCGATTGACATTTTAAAGTTAACGATTTACAGTGCATACCAGTTTATAAATTTAATGTCCGTTTGAGAAAAAAAAAAACACTTTCTTGAAAGCTGGGAATCGAACTCACGTGCTCCAAGTCAGTAAATCGTAGCGTTAAGCCACGGAAGCTGTTGTATCATCCTTGAACCTTTTGTGAAAGTGTTTATTTGATGTTTGGACTTCAGGCTTCACAGATTCTATAGTTATTAAAATATGAAAAAGTTTCTGTTTTAGCAATGTGTTTACGCAGATTACTGTAGAAACGGAACATGCTTGAAATACATGTATTCCAAACCGCGATCTATTATTTCTATTCTAAAACTCCAGCAGTTCAGTCACTCCCAGATAATCAAACAAGGCACGAGCTGGGAAAACTTAGTGAACGTTCTGCGGTGGTGGGGGATGGAATAGTCAGCTGCTCGCTGCTCCTCTTAATCGGCACATTTAGAAGACAAAAGAGAGGTGAGAACGGTTTTAAGGTGGGCCGGATCTACGAGTTTTTTCGTAGACTCTGGTAATTCTAGTGTTAAGGCCTCCGGGACGATCAGGAGGGTTGATGGTCTTCCAGTCACCAACCAGAAATGCATTGTTCACTTTTACTGATGAAATTTTCTTAAGATTATCCAGACAATGCTTTAATGTCTGAACATCCAATAGATGAGAAATAAAAACAGTCAGATCATCCACATCAGCAACCACTTTGAGGTGCAGAGTACAGCACTGGGGGATAATGAGGCCCTGAAGACACAGTCTTAGCTGTTGTAACAAAGGTTCAATAGTGTAAAAGAGAATACAAGAGAGGGATGGAAAGGTTTGGGGTTCCACCCCGTAAACTTGAAATTATGCTGGGAAGAAAAAAAAAAAATTAATGACACAGAGTGATCCTTTAGGATCGAGTCCAATGCAGGACTGTCAGGGAGAAGGATCTACTGGGCTTTTATAAGGAGGAGGGCGGAAGAGGCGTGTCTTTGGAGGTTGTTGGAAGTGATGTCAGAGGAGGAAATTGAGTCTATGGAGGAGCCGGACGAGGGTTAGTGGGGTTTCCCTTCTGAGGGATCTGTAGGGGAAGGAAAAAGATCATTGGTTCATCCAGTCAACCCCTGCCTCAGCAGAAAACATTCAGCTAAGCCCTTTGACTGCCTCCCATGTGCACATATGTGACAATAGCCAGAGAGAAGAGTATTCGTAAAAGAGAGCAATCCTGAAAAATTCCTTTGGTCACCTGGAATGGAGTTGTTAATGTTTCATTGATTTTCAAAACACTAAAAACATTTTGATCCTGGAGTTGAATATTCTTAATAAAACAAAACCCAAATCCAAACACTTTTAGGACCCATAAGAGGTACCTGTGATCCACCCTGTCAATAGCCTTTTCTGGGTCCAATGAGAGCAGCCCTGTCTTCAATCCGAAAATTTTAGAAGCATTGATCATATCAAGAACCAAGAAAACATTATAAAAGCAGATCAGTTAGGCACACGGTACATCTGCTCCTGTTTTACGATGAACCACATGATATTTTTTAACAGATTGGCCAGGGCTTTATATAGTATCTTGGATTCAGTACACAGAAGACTCACTGGACACTAATTTTTAATTACTGTTGTTGTAGGTCCACCTTTTTCAGAATCACCTTCCTGCAACATGAGAGTGGGAGCTCCTTAACTTTCAGACTTTCCTGAAATACTTCCATTAAATCGGCACAAACATGAGTCCAAAAGGCTTTGAAAAATTCTACTGGTAGGCCATCAATCCCAGGCATCTTTCCTGTGTAGAGGCCGCTTAGTGCAGCAGTCAGTTCATTCAAAGTAATACTGATTTCTAGAGGGTCTTTCTCACTGGAAGGAATTTGTGGTAAGCTCTTAAGAAAACATGATGGCTCGGAAGAATCCTCAGTGTTTTTTTTTTCAAAGACAACTACTGGTAAAATTGTACAGTCAAGGCCTGAATGGCCTCGGGCTACTCAAATTGTTGTCCTTAACTATCTTTAAGACAATGGTTTTCTTTATTCTGGCATTTTTTCCTTCCCAGTCCAAAAAAAAAATTGAGAAGAAGTGTCCTTTTGTGAAAATGTTTGTATCCTGGTACCCCATGAATTCATCTGTCGATCAGGTCCATCAGAAATTGTTTTTTGGTTTTAAGCACTTCAAAAACGCTACCGTTAAACCTTACTCAATGGAACTCTTGGATATCTCTCTCCAACTCTTGCACGGCTGTGTTTATTCTTATTGTGGATTGCTCAGTGTATTTTTGGCAAAGAACCTTTATTTGAGTTTTGGATACGTCCCACCATTTCTGCAACAATAAAAAAAAATTGTTTTGTTTGCCTCCATCGGCTCCAGAAATATTCAGAGACTTTGAGAAACTGAGAATTTTTCAGTGGCCTGGTACTGAAGTGTAAAAAGAATTTAAATGAACAGACCCACTATGAATGAATGAAAGGGAAAAGAAATTTGTAGAGAAACAAGACTGTGATCAGAGAAAAAACTAGAACAAGCAGCGATGAGATTTCTTCGATGCCTTTGAACGTAAACCCTGGCGAGCCTGGCCACGGATAGCAGCCTTGCTGTGCCCTTCACCCATGTGAACTGCCTCATCCCAGGATGCAGAGTCCTCCAAATATCAGTTAGAATATTCTTTGTAACGATAGACATAAGTTCTTTTACAGTCCCAGGGTGTGGATCCAGCCCATTTCTGACCATCTTGCCATTTTCTATACAGTTGATGCAAGCTGCTCATCTTTACAATTCATTTACACCATGCTGAAAATGGAAAAGATATGTCTGTATTAGGGTCATAAACGTTAACAAAAACCCACTGCCTCTCTGCTATATCTGCCTCTACTTTTAACAGACTTCCACTAATGACTTCTGTAATACTAAATTAATCTGGAATAAAATTCTTTGCAAAAAGTATGGCAACCCCAGCACTGACATTGGAGCCGTGACTAAAGCAATCCATCCCTCCCCATTCTCTGTGCCATTCTGACTGACTGTTATTTGTCAGAATGCACGGCTGAGCTCACAAACAGTGTAAGATCAGGGAAGTGTTCAGCGACACTTATGACTCGCTTGCCCTCCACAAATTACAGAAAGTGGAAGATGCTATCTGTGTTATAACGTCCATGGGAGCTCATCAGAGATGTCAAATTGCTCCTTATGAAATAGTCAGATTCGTTGCTTTTGCCCTCCTTTTCCTCTCTAGCTCTGCCTTTTCTTGCTTTACCCTCTGAGCTCTGCAGACCAGCTGGCGGCACAAGCTGAATTTCATACTTAATACATTTTTTGGCGACTCCACTACTAAGGTTTATCTTTTCATTTCCTAGTTGTTGGCTTTATCCAGCCACGTTCACTGCTTTGCTCTTGAATGAGTAAATCATTCCGATCACTTGTCCCTTCACTTTTGCTCTCTTCAGGCCCCTTCTGTGAGGACGCAGTGTCAGGTGTGACTGCGCTCGTTTCAGGAGCAGCACTGCTTTTAACATTATTGGCTTTAAGAGGCACAGCAGGGCCACTTTTCGTTTCTTCTGATGCCACTTTAGCTGTGAGCATTTCCTCCTTTTCACCTATCACTACACTAATCATATTGTCTTGGTCCTCTGACCTTCTTTCAGTTGTAGCAGGTGCACCATCTTCCAACTCATATATTTATATAGCACATTTTGATACACATAATGTAGCTCAAAGTGCTTTACATGATGAAGAAAGAGAAAATGACAAAATAAGAATTAAAATAAGAGAACACTATTTAACATAGAATAAAAGTAAGGTCCGATGGCCAGGGAAGACAGAAAAAACAAAAAAAAAAAGTCCAAACGGCTGGAGAAAAAATTAAATCTGCAGGGGTTCCAGGCCATGAGACCACCCAGCCCCCTCTAGGCATTCTACCTAACATAAATGATCAGTCCTCATTGTGTTCAGGGTTTTCATGGAAGGACTTGATGATGACAGTCACATGGACTTCTGGCCTTTAATCCATCAATGTAGGAACATCATGGTGCTTTGATTAGGTGGTGGTGGTGGTGCAGATCGCCACCACAGAAAACCAGAAAAAGAACAGAAGAGAAAGTAGGGGTTAGTACGGATTTTGGAGCCATCATGAATAGTAATGATAATTAATTGAATATGCAGAGCATCAGGATTAAATTAAAATTAAGTTATGAGAAAGCCATGTTAAAGTAATGTGTTTTCAGCAGTTTTTTAAAGTGCTCCACCGTATCAGCCTGGCGAATTCCTATTGGCAGGCTATTCCAGATTTTTACATGCATAACAGCAGAAGGCCGCCTCACAACTTCTTTTAAGTTTCGCTCTTGGAATTCTAAGCAGACACTCATTTGAAGGTCTAAGGTTACGATTTGGAATATAAGATGTCAGACATTCCGATATATAAGATGAAGCGAGATTATTTAAGGCTTTGTAAACCATAAGCAGTATTTTAAAGTCAATTCTGAATGACACAGGTAACCAGTGTAGTGACATCAAAACTGGAGAAATGTGCTTGGATTGTCTTTTCCTAGTTAGGATTGTAGCAGCTGCATTCTGCACTCGTTGCAAGCGATTTATGTCTTTTTTGGGTAGTCCTGAGAGGAGTGCGTTACAGTAATCTAGTCGACTGAAAACAAAAGCGTGGACTAATTTTTCAGCATCTTTCAATGATATAAGAGGTCTAACTTTGCAATACAGAGATCCCTCGCTATATCGCGCTTCGCCTTTCGCGGCTTCACTCCATCGTGGATTTTATATGTAAGCATATTTAAATATATATCGCGGATTTTTTGCTGGTTCGCAGATTTCTGCAGACAATGGGTCTTTTAATTTCTGGTACATGCTTCCTCAGTTGGTTTGCCCAGTTGATTTCATACAAGGGACGCTATTGGCAGATGGCTGAGAAGCTAGATTGCTTACTCTTCTCTCTCTCTCTTGCGCTGACTTTCTCTGATCCTGACGTAGGGGGATTGAGCAGGGGGGCTGTTCGCACACCTAGACGATAAGGACGCGCGTCTAAAAATGCTGAAAGATTATCTTCACGTTGCTATCTTTTGTGCAGCTGCTTCCTGAAACGACATGCTGCACGGTGCTTCGCATACTTAAAAGCTCGAAGGGCACGTATTGATTTTTGACTGAAAAACAAACTCTGTCTCTCTCTCTCTCTCCCTGCTCCTGACGGAGGGGGTGTGAGCTGCCGCCTTCAACAGCTTTGTGCCACGGTGCTTCGCATACCTAAAAGCCAAACAGCACCATTGATTTGTTTGCTAGAGATTGTTTTCTCTATCTATGTGACATTCTGTGCTCCTGACATGCACTCCTTTGAAGAGGAAGATATGTTTGCATTCTTTAAATTGTGAGACAGAACTGTCATCTCTGTCTTGTCATGGAGCACAGTTTAAACTTTTGAAAAAGAGAGAAATGTTTGTTTGCAGTGTTTGAATAACGTTCCTGTCTCTCTACAACCTCCTGTGTTTCTGCGCAAATCTGTGACCCAAGCATGACAATATAAAAATAACCATATAAACATATGGTTTCTACTTCGCGGATTTTCTTATTTCGCGGGTGGCTCTGGAACGCAACGCCCCGCGATGGAGGAGGGATTACTGTATTTCTTAAGTGAAAAAATGCTGTCCTAGTGATCTGATTAATATTCAATTTAAAATTCAGGTCACAGTCAACAGTTACCCCTAAATTCTTTACCTCAATCTTGATTTATAATCCTAATGCATCAAGTTTATTTCTAATAACCTCATTATGTCCGTTATTGCCAATCACTAAAATTTCAGTTTTCTCTTTATTTAGCTTGAGAAAATTACTACTCATCCACTCAGAAACACAAGTAAGACATTGTGTTAGTAGGATGTTCCAGATTAACATCCAGTACAACTTTGTTCAACATGTTAGTGCCCACCATTGGCAATCTCATCCGTGTCACGTCCAGATATTACAAAAAAAATCTGTTTGTTACTATTTCTCTCTGACTGGTAGTTAGTGTTTTAGAATTCCTTGTATGCAAGGATATTTGACCAATAAATGTGATTCTGATTATTCTTAGCTTTGGATTTGGTTATCATCTGAAGCTTAAGTACTAGGGTGTTATACCATGTTAGCACTTTTGAATGTAGTGAGAAGTCAAGCAAAATGACCCCTTTTATTGGCTAATTAAAAACATTACAATATGCAAGCTTTCGAGGCAACTCGGGCCCCTTGTTAAATCTTGCCTGAAGAAGGGACCTGAGTTGCCTCGAAAGCTTGCATATTGTAATCTTTTTAGTTAGCCAATAAAAGGGGTCATTCTGCTTAACTTGTGACTACTGAAGCTTAAAAAATTGAGCTCCTTTTCACTCCCTCATGGTTATGATATCATCAGGCCTTCGTTTTGCTGCGAGAAATCTTGGTGTCATTTTTGGTTCCTCTTTTTCTTATTGCACCTACATAACCCAGATTAAGAAACTTTCTTACTTCTACCTCAGTAACATTTCCTGTGATCACTCATTCCTCTCATTTTCTGATGCTGAGCAACTTATCCATGCTTTTATCACATCTCGCTTCGACTACTGGAACTCCCTACTAGCAGGTGCCCCTTCTAATCTTTTATCTCAGCTCCAATTGGTTCAAAATTCTGCTGCAAGAGTCCTGACACAGATGGGCAACAGCGACCACATTACAACCATCCTACTCCATCATCACTGGCTCCCTGTGTCTTACACGACTGAATATAAAATTCTGTGAGGTAGTGGGTCTGGGGCACGTGCATTTTAAATAGATAATGCGCTGACGTTTTCAGGTGGGAGGTAGGTAGTATGGCAGAGTGGCTCCGAAGGCAGCTGTGGGGGCAGACGATCTCACATCCATGTGCACACGTATGGGATTGACCTGTTCCCTCATTAGCGCTGGAGCCATGATTGTTGCAGGGACCGAGGCATGAGAGAAAAGACAGAACCGTGAGTGAGCTCAGTATCAGGTAACAGGAGTCTGGGCCAGTCTTAGACAAAAGAGGCAGAACGGTTGGTAGCCCCGCAGAGGATCAAGCATTCTACTCCAGAGGTGGATCATTACCCACTGGAGGAGCAAGTAGGGTGGTGGTGGTGGTGCCCTTCCTAGGGGGAGACGGGAGGACATCCAGCTCTGACTGGGCTAGAAGACACTGACGGAAACAGCCAAGATGGGAATTGGAATTGAGGACCCCAGCTGCTGGTGTCACCACTGGCTGAGCAATCTGTTGGGGCATCTGTGGAGACAAAGGAGTAGAGAACCTGCCGGGCTCAGCTGAAAGAAGAATAAGGACCCGATGGCTGTGTGGTTTTATTCTTAGTAGTAGTAGTAGTAGTAGTATTTATTAGATTATTAACTTGCAGGTTATCACAGATTTTATGGGTTATTTATTTGTCTGAAGATTTTTGCACTGCACTTTTGGACTCTTTGTTGTACTGTAGTGAAAGCACTAGAACACTTTGCCTCAACCCCTCACTGACTGTGTATGTGTCCTCATTTACCCGGGTCATCTTTAGTTATGTTATCGGTGGTTCCAGGTTCAAGAAGTAACCCAGAAGTGTGGAGGCATCCCGGATCATCACGCTAACCTAGAAAGCTTTAAATGGCCTTGCAGCAGACTACATCAGTAACCTCCTCCATCACTCTGCTCCTGTCGGTCCACTAAGGTCCTCTGATTCTGCCAATCTTGTTGTGCCCCAAATGGACCTGCGCTCACTTTGGAACGACCTCCTTAAGGTAATGAGATCAGCCAACTAAAGACTCATATGTTCAGGAAGGCGTGTAGCTTACCCTGTTATTCCGATCCTTCCTCTCAGTGAAGTGTTGATAGATTTATGTGTGGATGATTTACGTTTGTGTCACAAATTAGGTTATTTGTTCCATTTTTTTTTGTAGTATTTTGTATTTTTTTGTATTTTTATTCTGGTTTATTGTCCCTTGTTCTAATTTAAGGTTTTATGTTTACTGTATTTGTTTTATACCAGTAACAGCGCACTGAAAGGTGATGTGCAGTGAATACACTTGACTTGAGCATTCCTAGTTTTCTGGACTTCTCTAGCGCCTTCAACACCATCCAACCTCTGCTTCTCAGGGACAAGCTGACAGAGATGGGAGTAGATTCATACCTGGTGGCATGGATCGTGGATTTTCTTACAGACAGACCTCAGTATGTGCGTCTCTGGAGCTGCAGGTATGACATTGTGGTCAGCAACACAGGAGCGCTGCAGGGGACTGTACTTTCTCCGGTCCTGTTCAGCCTATATACATCGGACTTCCAATACAACTTGGAGTCCTGTCATGTACAAAAGTTCGCTGACGACACTGCTATCGTGGGCTGCATCAGGAGTGGGCAGGAGGAGGAGTATAGGAACCTAATCAAGGACTTTGTTAAATGGTGTGACTCAAACCACCTACACCTGAACACCAGCAAAACCAAGGAGCTGGTGGTGGATTTTAGGAGGCCCAGGCCCCTCATGGACCCCGTGATCATCAGAGGTGACTGTGCAGAGGGTGCAGACCTATAAATACCTGGGAGTGCAGCTGAATGAAAAATTAGACTGGACTGCCAATACTTATGCTCTGTGTAAGGCAGGACAGAGCCGGTTATACTTCCTTAGAAGGCTGGCGTCCTTCAACATCTGCAATAAGATGCAGCAGATGTTCTATCAGACGGTTGTGGCGAGCGCCCTCTTCTACGCGGTGGTTTGCTGGGGAGGCAGCATTAAGAAGAAAGACGCCTCACGCCTAGACAAACTGGTGAGGAAGGCAGGCTCTATTGTTGGAATGGAGCTGGACAGTTTGACATCTGTGGCAGAGTGACGGGCGCTGAGCAGGCTCCTATCAATTATGGAGAATCCACTGCATCCACTAAACAGTGTCATCTCCAGACAGAAGAGCAGCTTCAGCGACAGACTGCTGTCACTGTCCTGCTCCACTGATGGACTGAGGAGATCGGTCCTCCCCCACACTATGCGACTCTTCAATTCCAACCTGGGGGGGGGGGGTAAACGTTAACATTATACAAACGTTATTGACAGTTATACCTGCATTGTTATCACTCCTTAATATTTTCTTTATCAGTATGCTGCTGCTGGAGTATGTGAATTTCCCCTTGGCATTAATAAAGTATCTATCTATCTATCTATCTATCTATCTATCTATCTATCTATCTATCTATCTATCTATCTATCTATCTATCTATCTATCTATCTATCTATCTATCTATCTATCTCTCTATCTATCTATCTATCTATCTTTCTCTGTACGTTTAGCATTCATTTGCTCAGAGGTTGATGCGCTTGCTGCTTCCTGATCAGCTCTTCTTTTCTCCACCCTAGCAGCCCACTTCTTCTCTTCTTTCATTGGCATCTTTTTGCATTAAAACAGATTAAGTCAGTGTTTGAGTTGCAATTACTTAGTACGTTTTCTTTAATTTTTTACTTAAGCTGGCACTGAAGTCTTCAATCTACCTCAAGAATGATTTAAGAATCAATGAAGAGCTAGGGGAAGTGATGGTGAAGGTGGTAGGGATGAGAACAGCGCCCGTATGCATGTGCCACCCTGCTGTCCACTGCTGAGAGTTGATTCTACAATAAAATAAAAATAAAAAGAGGAATAACCTTGGAGGTCAATCATCACTGCAAAAGCGGATAGTAGGTGTCACGTAGTATATGTGTACCAAAGTTCAGATCAATAGGTCAATAGACAAGCGAACAGCCACAGTAGAGTATTATATTTAAAGATGTGCATATTATTTGTGTTCAAGTTTATATATTACCTCTTGTTCATTTTAAATTTCTGTGAAGAGCTTTGAGCATTGGAAAGGTGCTATATAAATAAAATTTACTATTATTATTATTAAAAAAATGCCAGCTGAGATACAGTAACTGGATTACTTACAGTAACAATTTTTACACCAGGCTTAGTGCATGGATGAACAGTCTCCCCTTATTTTTCATGAAATAACAATGAGGTTTTCTTAATTTCCTGCAAGGTTAAGATTTAATATTACTTTAAATAATTCATATAACATATTTTTAAACAAAAAACATAAAAAGTTAATGAAGTAAAATATAAGATAAAGTTACACATTCACATAATAAGCAGAAAAATCAATGAAGGAAGAGGTCATGCAGGTTATTTAATACGCGGTGCTACCTCAGCTGCAAGTATGTGCCTCACTGATCTGCTCCTCATATTGACAGCTAGAGATAAACGGAACCAAGTGGGATTCTTTAGAGCCCTAGTTTTAATAAACCAGGAAACAAGATCCACTATCGTTTATCTAATAGGATTTAGTTTTATTTCTCTTTTTAATTTTCATTTAAAGCACATGGACTCATTTTACTTATAAGAAGTCCTGTTAGTTATGGTTAGTTTTTTCTCAGGTATTTTCAACTTGCATATCCAGTTTTGGAGTATAGGGATTCCGTGTCTATCCTAGCAGCATTTTGTGCAAGGGAGGAATGGGGTACAACGCATTCGGGTCTTTGGTGATGTCAATTTTAAATAAATAAAAATGGAGCGCTCGGACTTCGGAAGGGTGTAGGTGTGCATGGTGGCATGGCGGAGCAGCTCCAGGGTGTTGAAGGGGTGATTGGCTAACTGTGCATTCATGTGCTAACCTGTGCGGTTCAGCCGATTGCTTCTTTTGAGCTCCAGGGTCTGTTGCTGAGTTCATATGCTTTTTGACAGATGGTAAATCTCAGTTGTCAAGTTAGAAACACCATGTGAATGCTCAACAAACTCAATATTACAACTCGGAATTACAATTCGGACAAAACAAAGCTACCCAAATTGTCTGACCTTTCACTTTAGTCAATTGGTTAAAATAAAACATATAACCTGGTCAGCCCAAAATGACATTTTTTGGTTAAAATGCATTTGGAGCAAAGTGATATACATTCAATATGTTTATGTTGCTCTTAAATTTCACAAATTAATTATGTTATTTACAGACCAAGCAACAATTTAAGAAATATCTTACATTTTTGCTGAATAGTCGGACTGTGGGAAGGTGAAACATCACAACTTGGAACTCTGAATAGTCGGAGAGAACATAAATGTAGCATGTAATCAGCACCAGTGCACCTGCATCCCTAGTACAGGGAGATTCACTCGAAAGAGGCCCTGAATATGCTGTAATAACTTTCACTAGGACGAAGCAATCTGAACGAAACAACATGCAATGTGCCCCTTAGTATATGGAGCTTCGAACAAGCTGGGATGCCCCTGTGTTGGAGCGTTGAGGTAGGCAGCAGACAGCCGTCACAATGTTTAACCTCTGTTTGCAACTTCTGGGTGCCTACCGCCCGTACCTCTTCAATCAGTCACTTGACTGCTCATCAAGATGGTGGTGTACAGTACTGAGCAGCATGTCTTCATAGTGCAAACAACTTGGGTCACCAATTCGTGTATGTGATGTCAGAATCAACTGAATGATCGTGAGTTAATGGAAGGTTGCTTCCAGCAAGATGGAGCAATGTGTCACACATAGGCAAGGAGCATGGCAGAAACAGGGTAATTTTAAAGGGGCTTTGGCTACCACGGTCACCGGATCTGACACCGCCAGACTTATTCCTTTGGGGTATGCTGAAAGGAAAAGTCTATCGGAACAAGCCTCACACTGTGAAAAATTTGAAGGAAAACATCTAACGTGAAATTGCTGCTATTCCCACTGAGATGCATGCCGATACGTTCAAGAACATGGAGCGCCACTTTGAAATGTGCCTGGCAGAAAACAGAAACCACTTCCAGCTTGGCATGTAATGCAATCAATTACACATACGTCAAGGTATAGAGCGTATTTTTTGGTTCATATTGCTTCATCTTAACAGGAGTTACAACAAAATATTTGGGGCCTCTTTCAAGTGAATCTCCCTCTGGTGTAAAGTGGAGCCTGAGCAAGAGACAGTATGAGAAGAAAGACAAAGAACAAGAGAGGTGCGATCGGAGGGTAAATGAAGAAGAAAACAAAAAAGAAAGTAAAGGTGCAATCCAAATGGAGCCAGTGGTCAGGAAAGTGAACCCAGGGGGAGTTCGGGGCCAGTGCTCAAGGGGGTAGATCATGCTTTGCTGAGCATTTGTGAAGGGGTGGGGATAATCAGCATTGCTTCTATGGATCCTGCAGACACCTAGAGAAGGCTTTGGGAGGACACAGTTGGGCTCGGTGCAGCACCCCACTGAATGCTGCTTGTATGTGTGGCCTCAGCCCCTGTAAAGGTTGACTTCACCTGTTGGAGTAAGTCTCCTCTCACTGCAAAGATCCATAAAGGGGAAGCAGTGGAAACTGTTGATGGTCCACAAATTAGACTCATCAATGACAAGCAGATCTTGTCTTCTTAGAGAGTCAAGGCTGGGGGGCTGTCAAGAGGCAGGGCCTGTTAAAGCCCATTGCGGCACTTCTTGTGTGATTTTGGGCTATACAAAAATAAATTGTATTGTATTGTATTGTATCAAAGGGGAAATGGAGTAAATCACAAGGTAGGCATTCAAAGATACTGTTGAAAGTTGTCTTGGTAATTACAGGAGAGCACCCAACTACACGCAGTATGCAAAATCATTGCGTGTGACGACATGTCAATAAGAATTTAATTTCTGCAATCACACATGGACATCTTCAGTGCTAAACATGATGTAGTCCGAGATGAACATGGTGAAGTGTTTCAGCAAGAAACTGCAACAATGAAAAAGCCACGTTAGGGCAAGTAGAATACACCAAGTCTCAATAACTAATGTTGGACACTGAAATGAGAAGCATCAGATGCAGAGTACAAAATCAACAGCAAAAGATGTTTAGCTTGAACTAACAAAATATGTCAGCATCACTGAGCGATTAAACACACTAAATAAAATAAATAAATAATTCTCCAAATTCCCCTATGATACAGTCAATCTGAAATTATAATTGTGTTCAGTTTAGAGCTGTCTAGCATAGTCATCAAAATTTTTTTCAAGTAGTACAACTTTTGAAAAAAAATTGTCCAGTATTTTGAGAGCTGCTCAAAAATATCCTTTCATCAACCTTTCCACCCATTTATTTTCTAACCCACTGAACAAATTAAGAGTTACTAGGTCAGTGACTGGATGAAGAGCCAATATACTGCAGGGCACACACAGACACATTGACACGTACCTGGGGTCAGCTTAGAGTTGCCAACTAGTTTAACATGGGGGGACAAATGGGAACAAAAAAAATTTGCAGACACAGGGAGAACAAGCAAATTATACACATACAGTGATCTATCATGGGATGTGAACCCATAAAAAGTATTCAGACTTTTTTTTATTATGCAACAGAGAATGGCAGTGGATTTAATTTGGCTTTTTTGACACTCATCAACAAAAAATACTCTTTAAAGTGAAAGCTTAAATAATGTTCTCTGTATACTACACCTTAAATCCATGTTTTGTATTGGGTTGCTTGGCTCAGCTCTTCCTTTAAAGGACTGTTGATATCTGGCCTACCTCTACAATAATTGATCAATATACAGTATGGTAATCAATTGACAGTGATAAGATCTATCTATCTATCTATCTATCTATCTATCTATCTATCTATCTATCTATCTATCTATCTATCTATCTATCTATCTATCTATCTTTTTGTCCTCAGAGGGAAATTTGGCTTTTTATAGAAGCTTTATAAATAAATAAACTCAACAGAATGACTATAAAGCAAGAAAAATAATAAAAAAGAAAACTTGTGACTTGGCTCCCAGTTCCAGAACAGCATTATGCAGACGTATTGCTGTTGGTATAAAGGACCCCCTTTCGCATTTCCTGACACACTTCTGCTGAATAAATTGTTGACTGAAAGTCCTCAGTGTTGGTGTGTCAGAGAAAGGATGTGCAGCATTGTTCATAATGGCTCTTAGTTTTGTTTTAATTCTCTCCTTTGCTACGACCTCCAGGGGGTCTAAAGTGCGTCCTATAACTGAGCCTGCCCTTTAAATTAGTTTGTTGATTTGGTGGGCCTCTTTTGAAGTGATGTTACCAGTCCAGAACACCACAGCGTAGAAAATCCCACTGGCCATCAGAGATTTATAGAAGATGTGAAGGATGTTACTTCTCACATTTACAGAACACATCTCCCATGAGATAAGAGCCTGCTCTGCCCTTTCTTATACAGTTTCTCTGTGTTCCAAAACCAGTCCAACCTGTCATTGATGTGCATCCCCAAATACTTGTAGGAGTGGACCACATTTACGTATATCTACTCCCTGAATAGTGACCAGACATAGAGCCTCTTTGGTGAAAGTCAATAAGCAGTTCCTTGATTTTGCTGATGTTAAGATGTAGACAATTCTCTTTGTACCAAGAAACAAAGTTCTCCATCTGACTCTTTTCTTCTGTCTCATCCCCCTTTATCATTACACCGCAGAAGTGCAGAATCATCTGAGAATGTCTGCAAGTGACATGACCTGCTGTTATATTTATAGTCTGAGTTGCACAGACAAGAAAAAAAGGAGACAGGACACTGTTTCTTGTCTTGCTCACACAGTCCTTGAGTCTCACAAACTGTGATCGGCCTGACAGACAGTCCATTATCCAGGACACCACAGGCTCATCCACGTGCATATCTCTGAGTTTTACCCCTTAACAGTAATGGCTGGATGATATTGAAGGCACTCAAGAAATCAGAAAACATAATCCTCACAGTGCTGTCAGCTTTGTCCAGGTGAGAATAAGCCTTGTGGAGCAGAGAGATAATTACATCCTCCACTCCAATTTCCGTCCAATAGGCAAACTGCAGTGGGTCCAGGTGGTCTACCATTAAAGGATTCATATAGTCCAGGACCAGCCTCTCAAAGATGTTCATGCTGTGAGACGTAAGTGCCACTTGTCTATAGTCATTAGGTGAAGAGACAGCTGCCTTCTTTGGAACAGGAACAATGCGGGATGTTTTCCACAGCAGCGACACTTTCTGAACAGGTGACAGAGGACACCGCAATGTTGGTCAGCACAGGCCTTAAGGACTCAAGGACTGATTCTACCTGGTCTTGCAGCGTTTCCTGTCTGTAGCTTTCTCAGTTGTGTCCTCACTTAATTGTACACTTACTGTACCAGCAAATTGATGTGTTTCTTTCATATTACCTGCTAACACATTTTTTGTTGATTTAAAAACTGCTATGTACAGAACTGATCAGATTTGTTTTCCAGTTCACCTGCTCTTTTTGATATAATACTATGCTGTTTGATTAGTCAGTCCATTCATTCATCCACTTTCTGAACACTTTTATTTTCCATTTAGCTTGTCAAAGGTTGCCAGGGCCTAGCCTTTACAATATTTATAAACCAGAGTGCACATTACGATCTGGAGATGCTGACCAACTCAAATTTCCAAGGATTAATAAAATAACATTTGAGGGTTGAGCTTTTAGTTACAAGGCCCTGAAGCTGTAGAAGGATCGGCTTGAGATGCCCCTTCATTCTTAGCTTTTAACTCCAGGCTGAAGGCTCACAACTTTAGTAGAGAACTAGCTGTGCTACACATCTAAGATGAGTTGAAATCAAAGTTATCAACCTGCAGTAGACCTCAGCATTACCGTTTGAAGTGCACCATGCAGTGTATATGTCTCTGTTATATGCTATTTGCAGAGGTGGGTAGAGTAGCCAAAAATTGTACTCAAGTAAGAGTAGTGTTACTTCAAGATAATATGACTCAAGTAGAAGCAAAAAGTAGAAATCCAAAAAATGACTCAAGTAAGAGTAAAAAAGTACTTGGTGAAAAGACTACTCAAATACTGAGTAACTGTTTGATCATAATAAATTATTTATTTTTTAGAAATGTTGTAATAAGACAGAAAAAAATAATATACTGTGCAAATTCTGCTATTTCCAAATAATAAAATAAACAATGAGTAAAAATAAATAACATCTTTACAAAATAAGGATGCAAAAATAACACATCTCAGATTTTCACAACAAAGCTTATGAAGCCAATACCTACAGTAGGTAACATGTATGTTTGAACAGTGCAAACTACTTACAGTGACAAGATATACTGACTGTACACTGAAAGTATAATACTGCATATTCACTTGCCCTCCAAATAGCACAGCTGATAGAAAATAACATTAGAACACGGCAGCTTGTGCACGTCCAAGAAGTCTCACTTTACTTTGACTGGCCAGTCGCGGATAGTTGACACAGTTGACACAGTCACTGTATAATAGATGTAGGACGCTCTTTTTAAAAAATTAAAAATTGAGACTGCAATTAACATGAACAAATGTCCTTATAATTGTTCCTATTTTTAAGTTCTGTAAGACATACACTGACAGACAGAGCACTGAATAATGCACAGACAGAGAAGTTACTAGATAGATAAACTGGGAAGGCACTGTATAATAGAAGATATAATACTGTCAGGAGAAAAAAAAACAGATAGATAGATAGATAGATAGATAGATAGATAGATAGATAGATAGATAGATAGATAGATAGATAGATAGATAGATAGATAGATAGATAGATAGATAGATAGATATAAAAAGCACTATATGACAGGTGCTGCAGAAAGGCAAGCAGGCAGTGAGAGTACATTCACATGTGAATGGCATTAGATAAACGGATAGATAGGGAAGGCACTTATATGATAGGCAAACAGAGAAGGCACTAGACAGATGCATAACAGTATTAGCTATATAGTAGTTTCATTTTATATATAATGTATATGTATTTTACAACTTGGAGAATTATTTCAAAAAGAAATACATTAAATCATATATCAATTGACACACACTGCACACTGGCTATTTGTTCTGGGATTTGTAAAAGCAGTGTTAATGTTTATTGATGCACCATCTATTGCAAAGACAAATGCAAAGCATTTTATTTTCTATACGTTTGCGATAAACCATCTTTTGAAATGACAGAGACATAACAATCAGACAGACACATAGATACTTACCTTTTTATTAGGGTGGACACCATGACAGAGCTGCTGATTAGCTGTGCACTTTACATCACAGGTGTTGAACTGTGGTCCTGGAGGGCCGCAGTGGGTGCAGGATTTCATTCTAACCATTCTTCTCCATTAGTGACCAGTTTTTGCTGCTAATTAACTTCTTTTGCCTTAGTTTTAATTAACTTGACTCACGCCCTTTTGTTGTTTCTTTTTCCTTAATTAGCAGCCAAATAATAGTGATAAGTCACCACATGACCAGCTCACCTGTGCCCAAAACACAATATCAGAAAATAAAGAAAGGTGAAGGTCTCGGTATGGTTGATCTCTCAGGTCAACAAAACATTTTGACGATGTTCTTAGAAAAAACAGAAAACCAACAGTTTTGGAAATGTCTGCTGTGGCAGAATGAGAGCAGCAACAAGCCATGGAATTAAACGAGTTTAATTAACAGCAAGAATCAGCTTATCATTTAGATAGATAGATAGATAGATAGATAGATAGATAGATAGATAGATAGATAGATAGATAGATAGATAGATAGATAGATAGATAGATAGATAGATAGATAGATAGATAGATAGATAGATAGATAGATCTTTATTGTCATTGTCACTTTTACAAAGGAACAACGTAATTGAAGGTGCAGTTGACTCAGTGTGAGGGCATAAGAGTTAAAAAGACAAAAAGAGAGACAATAATAACAAACCAAATAGTAATAAAAGCACTTTACAAAATACACAAATTGCACTTGTTATATATACAAATTGCACTGGTTGACTTAAGGTCTATATTGCACATTGGGAGAATGATATGGAGCAGTTTTATTCTGAGTTCAGGGCCATGATTGCTTTCGGATAAAAGCTGTTTTTAAGGCGGTTTGTCCTAGTTTTCATTGCTCTGTATCTCTTGCCTGATGGCAAAAGCTGGAAGAGGCAATGACCGGGATGTGATGAATCCTGTGAAATGTCTATTGCTTTTTTGCGGCTTCGGGATGTGTAGATTTGTTCCAGAGTGGGGAGGGTACAACCAATTGTTCTCTCCGCTGTCCTGACGACCCTGTGGAGCGCTTTCCTTTCTGAGGAAGTGCAGCTGCCGTACCACACACACATTAAGAAAGTAATTGGAGTGAAACTGGTTGGAGTTTGAAGCCCTAATTTAGCTGGTCATCTGTTGGCTTGTTTCATGTCCCATTTCTGTTTGTCTGTCATTTAATGAAGAAAAGAATCAATTCAGAGCACAGAATCCTTAACAACAGGGCTATTGAAATGAAGAGAAAAAGAAATTAATTAGCAGTGAAAACTGGTCACTGATTAGGAAAAGGGTTAGAATGAAAACCTCCAGGCCTGGAGTTCGACACCCCACTTTACATCTTTGTTAGTTATTTGTATAAAAATATAAGTTCTACAATAATTATGAACAGTCTTTTTTCTTTCACGGTATCCTGTGGTCTACATGCAAACTGTATTTCTATTCCATGGAAAGACCCCTGAGATACTGGGAGCCTTGAAATCAACAGATTGAACAATTCTATGGTCGAACTAGACTGCCTAACACAGGCGCTACCATAGAATACCCAGGACGGTGTGGGTGGTCAAATGAACGAGGTCTCCAGGACTGAGACTGTGTCTGTTATAACATGACTGTGGACCACCCAGAGGTTTATTTTCCTCTCCTCCACTGTCAACTGGCTAAAGTTCAGTAATTAAGTAATGGACCGTGTCACGCATGTGCGTATGGGGATCACCTTCCTGGCTCTTTTGACATAAGCGATACCACTCCAAGAGAAGAGGGGACATTGTCATTAATTGTATGATCTCTTTTAGGGAGTCAAGGCTGGGAAGCTGTCAAAAAACAGGACCTGTTATAACCCTATTGAGGCATTCCATTTGTGTGATTTTGGGCTACAAGAAATAAATTGTTTTCATCTGAGTAGTGTCCTAAGAAGGATGCCTGGCCCTACCCACAGTGCCCCTTTCTGATCCGGATGCCATAAAAATGGGTGGTACCCAGGAGGTGGCATCTTGTTTATGATTGTGCTTTCTACAAGGACAGAGTTCCCACCGATGGAATCTTGAGGTTAACCCAAGCCAACTCTGTTTTGAGCCCAGTGCACCATTTCTGTTGTTGCTGCTGGTGCCGATTAAACAGGATTGCCCAGCTGGTGCCCCAAAACTCTCTTTTGCTTCCTAGGTTTGTTAACCTGGTCACAACAGGTTCTAATGGACTACATTTCTGTTAATCAGTTTCAATTTATTTGTTTGCTTAAACAAATCTTTGTCTTTATGTGCACGAGGGGGCTTTGCCCCCTGCTCGCTTCACTCGCCAACCCCCCTGCCTGCGCTACACGCCAGCAACTTCGCATCTCTGCCACTTGCAAACAACAAAACTTTTAATTCTCGCGTATAGGCCTCTTCATTGGGAGGAAACACTAATTTTCCCTGATGGCAACACGAATTAGACGAT
Source organism: Erpetoichthys calabaricus (assembly GCF_900747795.2). Taxonomy (NCBI): domain Eukaryota; kingdom Metazoa; phylum Chordata; class Cladistia; order Polypteriformes; family Polypteridae; genus Erpetoichthys; species Erpetoichthys calabaricus. Next base: position 296,042,700 of record NC_041397.2, on the reverse strand, counting down.
CTGCAAGTCTCCGACTTAAAGTTGAAAGACAAACAATATCTATATACTTCTGTCATATCACCTATGACCACATATTCCATTTCTTTTCGCTTTTACCTTATCTTTAATATCGCATTGAATTTTGATTCTGTGTTTGGAATTACATCGTGACAATGCAATATATAACTGCCCATGAGTGACTATCGATTCTTTCTCTCTACATGAACTGTGTCTGACAATAGCATTCACACAAATGAGAAATGATTAAACCGTGTGCGTGGTTGTAAATGTTTTTGATGTGGGCAGGATTTTACCAAATCTCTTTGCATAAAGTCTTGTCTAGCGGGGCTTGAAATTTTCTCTTGCGGGATTTCACATTCACCAAACAACAAATCTTTTAAATCTCTTGGATACACCTCTTCATTGGAAAGAAGCACTACTTTTCCCTGATGGCAGCACGTATTAGACGATCTACACGTCTCCGACTTAAAGTTTAAATCCGAACAATATTGTCAAACTCTTCGCTGTTCCATTATTTCACCAAGTAATAATTTCTGTTTGTTTGCGCTAATGCGATCTTTACTATCATTTTTTTGAGACTTTCAAATTTTCGTACTTCCACTATCTCTAACCTACTCGCATGTGTATCGCGGCAACGTTTTTGAATTCTTAACGCCGTTCTACTTTGTCATCTACTCTTTGTCTTTTATTTCCGGCCCCGGGGGTGGTTAAATCTCTTATCTCACGGGAAGTGAAAGTATCTCTCTGAAAAAGATCACGTCTCATCGCAGGATAAAAATCTCGTCTCCCAAGAATTTTTTATTATAATAGAGAGACTTATTATGCAATTAGGAATTTGTAAAGTTTGTATCTGCTGTGAACTTGTTACAGGGTTCTGCAACTGCACTGTATAAAAATAAATTGAATTGAGAGTAACTAACTGTGGACCAAGAATGGTGTCACACAGGATACACACACACACAGCCAAAAGCAGTCTTACAGGGCCAGCTTACAATTTGCCGTAACATGAACATCATTTTAAGAAATACACAAAGATAAAATGTGTGAAAAATATACAAAGGCAACTGTCAGACTT
>NC_041397.2:296009125-296036625 GCF_900747795.2 Erpetoichthys calabaricus | reverse complement strand
GATTCAGTATGGTTGAGGTTCAGAGGCAGCTTGAAAGCTGAATGAGCAGTTCTGCCACCCTCTAGAAGAGTTGCAGCAATGCCAGAAGAAGCCACAGCTATGGCAATGTTACGTTTTGCTCGGATTTTTGCAAGGAGAAGGTTTATTAGGAATGTCTTACCAGTTCCTCCTGGAGCATCAAGGAAAAACACTGTGCCAGTGGCTGACGCAACGCTGCTCATGATTTGGTCATAAACTGACTTTTGGTCACTATTTACCAAACGCTCGTTATTTGTGACTATATTGGCCAATTGCGAGGTGTTGTAAGATGTCTCTTTCAAGTACTCAGGATTTGACGTAAGTTGTACCAGTTGTGTTAAAGGTGAAGGCAAACCGTAATGATGAAGAGATTGACCTCCAATACCAATAATGTAGTTTTGAAGCAACTGTAGACAGTTGTTATAGATCAAATTTAACCACTGGTGGACTTCTGTTCGTATATGATCTTTTTCAGTCTGTCTCCTAATATCATCTGCTATGCTGTCTTTATGTTTTTCCCATAGGTTTAAGGGGTTTTGCATTTGGCAGAACACCAACATGACAGCAAACAGTTCACGGATCTTTTGAGGTGAGCGAGACAGAGCAGCTTCCTGTAGAGTCTCATCCCAGTTGATATCGTCATGTAATAAACCGAGTGCCCTGCAGGCTGACTTATAGGTCGGATGTAGGACACCATCAACTGTTCTGAGAGATTTGAAAGATGTGGGACCTGTGATTTTGTTGAGCAGTAGTCGAAGATGGTAGCATTCAGAGTTATTCGGGTGTACAGTGTAGACCCGTCCCAGTACATTATCCTTTTTCACTCCCGAATGTCCTGGTACAGGGTTGCCCTGTTTTCTTCGACGAAACATGTTGTTTGCCCACACATAATATGATGGAATTTCATTATAATGAAGTTGTTTTGCAAAATCATCGTGTTTACAAAGGTCAAAGAATGCTAAAAGGGTGGTTTGTGGTGGATTGTGTACTTTATCGGCAACGTTGGCTTCTGTGAAATAAATTCTTTGTCCGTTCTCAAGATGCACAGCAAGATGAACGACCGGAGGGTAACGTTCGTGAATGGGAAAACAGAAAATGCGCCAGGCTGCTTCAGAGCTACTAATGTAACGACCAGCTTCGTATCGAGATACTTCGTCATTTTCATTTTGTATTGTAAATACTGCCTGGTCACTTCCTTTGTTAACATACTTGCAGATGTATTTGATTGATTTTACTGAAGTGCAAAATTCGACATTGATGTGAGCATTGAAGAAGCGGGACAGCACAGGACTATAAGGGACCACCCATCTGTTGTCGATATCTACTCCTTTGATGTTAATTGTATGACCTCCATCAGCAGGTCCGCGCCGGCGGTACTGAGGGTAACCATCTTCTCCGGTCTGAGTTTCTGAGATGAACGGACGCGGGTACTTCTTAGTGCATATTCTGTTGATCATGCAGGGTGAGTTGATATTATGAGGTCCACATGGGCCGTGAATCATGGTGGATTTTACTATTTTGTGTAGGGCAGGGTCAGTCTGTGGATCAGGAATTTCCGCACGGATGACTTCATCGATGAGAGCTGGTTTAATCCTATCTTTTAACCACAATAGAATGTGTGCATGGGGAATACCTCGCTTTTGCCACTCTATGGTGTACATGTAGCAATTTGTACAGCCAAAAATGTTACTCTTCGTGAGCAAGTCTATGATTTTGCGAATCTTGAGATGAAATACACGACTGATAAGGTCGTGGCGATCGTGAGGTTTTTGACGTGGAAGGAGAATTTCAGTGATCTCAGGCCATTTAGGATTGCAAGTAAATGTGATGAATAAGTCAGGGCGGCCATAATGACGTACGTATGTCATTGTGTCTTGTGTACGCTCGTGCATATAGCGAGGTCCTCCAGTGAAGGAAGATGGTAATATCACAGCTTGACCAAGTTCTATTAAATCAGTGTCTTTTTTGTGAATAGCATCTTTTAAGTGAACGTAATTTTCAGCTCGTAGTTTTTTCTGATTTAGTCTGATATAATTGAGTCGTTCGGATTCAATTTTTGCATACATATCAACTAAAAACTGATTTAATAAAGTTCGGAAGAAAAGGATAGTATTATCATGATGTTGTCTGATCATAAGGCGGTATGAATAGAAGTTTGCTGCAGAGACGGTTTTGTTCATAGGTAACTTACTGGTAGCATGAACTTGAGGTATAGACACAGAATAGCCGTCTTCACCATAGCAGAACATGAGAGGATATTGAAGTGCATCATAGGATCTGTGGGTTTCCTTAATGCGTTGTAGTTTATTGTCTCTGGTTTTCAAGACAATATCTCTACTGTTGAACGTTTGCCCAACGATGACAACACCAACTTGATGAACTGTGGGTTTATTAAATCTGCCTTTGTGTGCATGTAATGGTTTTTTGTCTGCGTGAATGACAACTTTGAAGTGTTTGTCATCATCTGAAATACTGTCCATTGTGGAGTGGAAGTCCTGGATGTAAGTGTTACAGTCATGGAGAATTTTTTGTAATTGCTTGACCAGGGGTATGTTAAGTCCAGAAAAATTAGCGCAGCGGATTTGTGCTTCCTTTTCATCATCCCCGACAAAATAAATTTGCAAAAATTTGTGTTCCTCTCTCGGCATAGGTAAAAGACTGCCAATCAAGTAATACACTTGTCCCTGAACTTTAAATGAAGGCATAAAATTTCCCTCAACGATTTGTTTAGCACCAAATGACGTCATTTGAAATGCGCTGTTGTACTTTCGAATATTGTTCAAGAAATGCTCAGTTTGAGGATGTTCGCCATTTAGGAGGCTCTCAAGAAGGTCAGGAAGCTTACGTAAAGGAGTGAGAGAGACTTTACCACCATTACAGCACAAACCAGGAGACTCGCATTTCCACTTCTGAGCCTGACAATAGTCACAGTGAACATCCATGGATCCAATGTGTACTGTTTTGTCAGACTCATAATGTATGTTTGGGTCATACGCAAATCCACAATTGGCTTTTTTGAGCCAAACCTGTTGTTTTCGTATGAGCCGCTTTTCATTATTGGGATCGTATCTAGAAACAGAAGCTCTATTAACTTGTGGATTTGCCTCCGTGTATTTAGCGACAGCGTCTCTATTAACTTGTGGATTTGCTTGCGAGTATTTAGCCACAGCGTCCCTATGAACTTGTGGATTTGCTTGCGAGTATTTAGCTACAGCGTCCCTATTAACTTGTGGATTTGCCTCCGTGTATTTAGCGACAGCGTCCCTATGAACTTGTGGATTTGCCTCCGTGTATTTAGCGACAGCGTCTCTATGAACTTGTGGATTTGCTTGCGTGTATTTAGCGACAGCGTCCCTATGAACTTGTGGATTTGCCTCCGTGTATTTAGCGACAGCGTCCCTATGAACTTGTGGATTTGCCTCCGTGTATTTAGCGACAGCGTCTCTATGAACTTGTGGATTTGCTTGCGTGTATTTAGCGACAGCGTCCCTATTAACTTGTGGATTTGCCTCCGTGTATTTAGCGACAGCGTCCCTATGAACTTGTGGATTTGCCTCCGTGTATTTAGCGACAGCGTCTCTATGAACTTGTGGATTTGCTTGCGTGTATTTAGCGACAGCGTCCCTATTAACTTGTGGATTTGCCTCCGTGTATTTAGCCACAGCGTCCCTATGAACTTGTGGATTTGCCTCCGTGTATTTAGCGACAGCGTCTCTATGAACTTGTGGATTTGCTTGCGAGTATTTAGCCACAGCGTCCCTATGAACTTGTGGATTTGCCTCCGTGTATTTAGCGACAGCGTCTCTATGAACTTGTGGATTTGCTTGCGAGTATTTAGCGACAGCGTCCCTATTAACTTGTGGATTTGCCTCCGTGTATTTAGCCACAGCGTCCCTATGAACTTGTGGATTTGCTTGCGAGTATTTAGCGACAGCGTCTCTATGAACTTGTGGATTTGCTTGCGTGTATTTAGCGACAGCGTCCCTATTAACTTGTGGATTTGCCTCCGTGTATTTAGCCACAGCGTCCCTATGAACTTGTGGATTTGCCTCCGTGTATTTAGCGACAGCGTCTCTATGAACTTGTGGATTTGCTTGCGAGTATTTAGCCACAGCGTCCCTATGAACTTGTGGATTTGCCTCCGTGTATTTAGCGACAGCGTCTCTATGAACTTGTGGATTTGCTTGCGAGTATTTAGCGACAGCGTCCCTATTAACTTGTGGATTTGCCTCCGTGTATTTAGCCACAGCGTCCCTATGAACTTGTGGATTTGCTTGCGAGTATTTAGCGACAGCGTCCCTATTAACTTGTGGATTTGCCTCCGTGTATTTAGCGACAGCGTCTCTATGAACTTGTGGATTTGCTTGCGAGTATTTAGCCACAACGTCCCTATGAACTTGTGGATTTGCTTGCGAGTATTTAGCTACAGCGTCCCTATTAACTTGTGGATGTGCCTGCGAGTATTTAGCCACAGCGTCCCTATGAACTTGTGGATTTGCTTCTGAGTATTTAGCCACAGCGTGTTTATGAAGTTGTGGATTTTTGTGCGAGTATTTGGCGGCAGCTGCACGAAGTTGCTTCCGTCTAGCTGCATCAGAAAATCTACCACGACGTCTGATACGCCTCCTTTTTACTGTGTTCTCACAGCTTGGATTGCTGCTGTCATAATCGGCTCGAGCTGGATTTGTGTTGAACTGACATTCGGTATGTGTCAATCGATATAAGCATACAACTGGCTTCATCAATAACTTCGCATCCATGTTTTGAGAGTTGAAATATTCATAAACATCAAAGTGTCCACTACTCAAATCGTCACCTGTGAATCTAAAATGTTTAAGAGGCATTGACGGTTCTCCAAAGGTGTAAAATATTTGGCCATTTTGGTATACTTGAAAGCGACAACCAAACAATTCAGCAGCAGCCATCAACTCACATGCAGAACCATAGGTGAAGGGCTTAAGCATTTCAGTCTTATAGTGCTCCTGTGTAGTATAATTATCTCCTGTACCATCATCAGTCCACACTTTGAACCTGTCCCAGTCATTTAATACATAAGACACAATGTCCGTGCGGATATCAAAAGAGAGCCTGATATGTCCGTGCAATATGTAACACACAGAATGGAAAAGGCAGGTGCCATCTCCGGGCATACACACCACTCGGTAAGTGATAGTTCTTTGATTGATGGTGATCACCTCGATAGACATTTTAATAGGGGTAGAGTTGCAAGAATAAAGGGAATGGGTACTTGATCAACAGCAGAGAAGTCGCGGATTAAATAAAGAAAATGGGTACCTGAACACTAAAGTTACTGTAAAATATCTATACAATAACTATAACAATCTTAACAAATGAACAATAAAACAACGGAGAATCCGTGGATTAAATGTGCCTTATAAATTGCGCAGCGCCTTATATGGGTAGGCAGTCAGGCAAAGAAAGGGATTCAAATATATAAACGAAGAAAACAGCAGCAGAGAAGTCGCGGATTAAATAAAGAAAATGGGTACCTCAACACTAAAGTAAGTGTAAAATATGTACACAATAAGTATAACAATGTTAAGAAATGAACAATAAAACAGCGGAGAAATGTTGGATTAAATGTGCTTTATAAACTGCGCAGCGGCTTATATGGGCAGGCAGTCAGGCAAAGAAAGGGATTCAAATATATAAACGAAGAAAACAGCAGCAGAGAAGTCGCGGATTAAATAAAGAAAATGGGTACCTGAACACTAAAGTAAGTGTAAAATATATACACAATAACTATAACAATGTTAAGAAATGAAGAATAAAACAGCGGAGAAATCGTGGATTAAATGTGCGTTATAAACTGCGCAGCGGCTAATATGGGCAGGCACTCAGGCAAAGAAAGGGATTCAAATATATAAACGAAGAAAACAGCAGCAGAGAAGCCGCGGATTAAATAAATAAAATGGGTACCTGAACACTAAAGTAAGTGTAAAATATCTACACAATAAGTATAACAATCTTAACAAATTAACAATAAAACAGCGGAGAACCCGTGGATTAAATGTGCTTTATAAACTGCGGAGCGCCTTATATCTGCAGGCAGTCAGGCAAAGAAAGGGATTCAAATATACTGTATAAACGAAGAAAAGAAAAGTAGAGAAGCCGCGGATGAAATGTGCCTTATATGGCGTTCGTTTATAACACAGCGAAAAAGATGTGTAAAGACCGCTTCACAAAAAAAACTGTACAGCGCCTTATCTTCGTTGGCGAAGCAAGGAAAAAGGACGGCCTTATATCTCGCTCGTTTATAACACAGCGAAAAAGATGTGTAAAGACCGCTTCAGAAAAAAACTGCACAGCACCTTAGCTTCCTTGGCGAAGCAAGGAAAAAGGACGGCCTTATATCTCGGTCGTTTATAACACAGCGAAAAAGATGTGTAAAGACCGCTTCACAAAAAAACTGCAGAGCACCTTAGCTTCCTTGTCGAAGCAAGGAAAAAGGACGGCTTTATTTCTCGTTCGTTTATAAAACTGTGGATAAGCTTTGAAAAGAATGCCTCCTTGGCGAAGCAAGGAAAGGAATTCACACACCGCAGCGAAGAACGGCTTTATATGGGCAGGCAGTCAACTACGTGAGGGGCGTGGTGATTTCCGCAGCAGCCGCGGGGAGGCGTGATGATGCAAGACGCAACCGCCTGCGGGGAGGCGTGATGACGCAAGACGCAACCGCCTGCTATGGCCGTATACAGTATAAGAAAAAGGTTCCAGTTATGACCGTTACGCTTTGAATTTCGAAATGAAACCTGCCTAACTTTTGTAAGTAAGCTGTAAGGAATGAGCCTGCCAAATTTCAGCCTTCCACCTACATGGGAAGTTGGAGAATTAGTGATGAGTCAGTCAGTGAGTGAGTGAGTGAGTCAGTCAGTGAGGACTTTGCCTTTTATTATTATAGATATATATATATTTACATATAGTTTGTACGGTCTGGAGCAGATTAATTGTATTTACATACAATCCTATGGGGGAAATTGCTTCGGTTCACGACCAAATCGCTTTACGACCAGAGCTTTGATACGAATTATGGTTGTGAACCGAGGTTCCACTGTATATTTTCCTGTGGACAAAGTAGCAAAATAAATGATCAAAGAAAACCAAAGAGGTAACTTTTAACAATGTTTATCTGACAAAATGGCGTTTTTATTCAGTATTGAATTGTGGGAACAGGAAATGGTTGGCAGGAGGTGACATTGCAACAGGAAGCGGAAACAACGTCGTTTGATGAAACCGGAAGTGATGTCTTTTGGAAGCGTCGGAAGTGACGTCATGGCGGCCATTTTGGAACCCGGAAATGTTGGAAATTATTTTTCCTCGGTTTTCCTGTGGAGAGAAGAGATTCCGGTAAGTACCACGTGACAACCCTTCATCTCGTGATGTTTCACTCACCTTTAGGCTTTTTGACTGCCTCTTAATCGCACGTGTGTGACAACATCTTATTCATCTGCTCTTTTCTTTGCAGCTTCTTTTCATCTCCTTGCTTACCCACTGCAGAGTCTCTTTTTCTCCACTTAATTCCAATTTTTGAGCCGTACTTGTCCTGCATTATACTGTATGTAAAACGTTTTTAAACCTGTTCCACTGTTCCTCAACTGCCTCCACACTTAAGAGCACTTAAAAAACATGCCTTCTGTGTTGTCTGATGCATGTTTGTTACCACAAAAAGAATCTGAAAATAATCACTTTATGGCGTGTTTATGGTATTATTTTTCTCGTGGTAAGGATACGTTTTCTGTTTACTCGAGTGAGTTCTTACATAAGTATAGAAGTAAATCAAAACAACGCCCATCCACGCGACACAAAAAGTTTTTTGTGGTTTGGAGTTTTCGAGAGGAAACTACGTCCCCCCATGGGTGAAAAGTTAATGTGGCAGCAGATAAGCACTAAGGTGCTCTTCTTTAAAAATAGCCGAATCTCATAATATTGGTGTGCTTTTTTTTCCCCAAAAACCACATGTATAATCTATGTAACAATATCTATTTAAAAGAAACAGTCAATACTCAACAACTGTCTTGGCTTGAAAAATGGATGAATTTGGAAAGTTTTCATGCTTTTATTCTTCATCAGTGTTTCATGCCCCATTGCCTCCATTGTAAAGTGGCAGTGTGGGCAAGATAATTTTTTAAATTTATAGAAAACACTTAACTTTAGAACACAATTTCCCTTGGCGGATTCAAATATACCATGTTTGTGAAGAAATAACTTCAGCTTAAATGACTACAAAATTATTCTTTAACCCTTAAACTGCCGGAACTGGCTATAGTCTGTTCCCAGTGATATTTGCCAGCACGGCGGAGCTGATCAGTCCGTGCCGTGCATTCATTGAGCAGCCAGCTCATGACCACTGCCGCCCCCTTGTGAATCAGTATCACTGTCCCTGGGATTCAGCCGCTGCACTAGACTGGCCTGCAAGCGTCAGCGTTGGCCTCTGTGTGTTCTTGCGTGCAGCCAGCTCAAGTGCAGTCAGTGATTTACTGAATTTCATCAATGGCGTCAGTTGCACCTTGCACATATAAGAGATTGTTGCAGTAGTTTTTTTTTATAGTTTTTACAGTTCATTGGCAGGGTGTAAAATGAAGTGTTGCAGTAATTGTGATGCTCTTTGCATTAAAAAAATATGCATTCAATGAAAATTTCAGTTTTTCTTGGTGAACTGCAACATTTACTTAAAAAGTGAAGCAAAAAGTATTTAGCATCCTGGGTATGACGTTAAACTGCATCCGGCCCTGCAAGCGGTCCTCCAACTTGCAGGGAAGTCATGGGGGTTGGTGGCAGGATTGGCACTCCGGCCACCATAAAAAAACTTCACAAGACTCCGAGATTACAGAAAGGACTCCTTTTTGCTCTCTGCGGGAGTAGCTCTGCTGCAGTCGCCCATAGGAAGGCTGCTCGCATCATGAAGGGGATGGGGGAAAGCCCTCGGGAGCCCCATCCCCAGAAGAGTCGAAACCGTTGGAGAGCCAGTAGGGTCAGGTCTGTTGGGGATCGGAACTGGTGTGGTGCTGAGGCGTCGCCCACTGCACGGCAGCACTCGGGTCCTAATTTGAGGTGGCCCATACGGGTGGGCGCATGGAACGTCTTGTCTTCTTCTGCTTTCGGAGGAGCTGCGTAAACTCCGCATTTCAGTGGCAGCCAGATCTCCGTAGGTGGAGTCCCGAATGAGGCACATTACCTGCATTGTGAGGGGGCGTCAATTACGGCACTACGTCCATGTGGCACGTTTCCCAGAGGGTGATCCAGCTTGTAAGATCCTCATTGTTGGGGACCCGAGTGGCTGGACCAGGCCAAGGGGTCTCCCACGTAACACCCGGCTGTAGCAGATAGAGGATCATTTCCGGAGGGTGGGACTAGACCATGTTTCTGCCTGGGGGGTTGCAAACTGGGATCCCGAGTTGTTTCGTTGTGTAGTGGGTGCAGCAACGCACTGTACCAGTGCATGCTCCCCAACTTGATATGACTTGTGCATTAACCCCCCCAAGTATGTGGCAGTTTAAGGGTTAATGTCTTTCAAATATTCCACTAAGGTCTTAAGAGAATCTGTTTTCCTTTGAAAGAAAGTAGCAAAAATATAAGAAGTATACAAAAAATGCATTCATGTATGCATTTAATGAAAAAAAGGGATTTAAAATACACTGGAACCGTGTCATACATAAAAAAATTGCAGAAATCTGATAAATGACAGGAGACCATCCAGTCCATCAAGCTCATTTCTTTAGCAAAACCTGTCCCTGGAGAGCCGCTACGCCATCTCACTTGTTTCAACCAATCAAGAGAACAATTCCTTCCCTTAATGGGTGGTGTCTTACTTTTGTTTTTTTTAATAAGTGGCTATATGGAAACATCCTGATTTGGAGTCATCTAAAGATGATGTCACATTACACTAGCCAGAGGGGTTGCCAAACTTGACAACTGTAGACGCTGAGCTTGTCACTTGAGTAGGTCAATTTACAAAACGAGATATCACTGGGGATGTCAAATTTAGCAACTGATGGAGAAAAAATGACTTTCCAGCACTGTTTCACACTTCCAAAGTATCGCAAACCAATAGCATGCTGCCTGACGGAGCCGTTGCCCATGCAAATGGCTAACCTCTATGGCGAGTTCAAATGTAATCTTGGCCCTTTTTATCTAGCTAAAAGGGATGTCAAACTTGAAAACTGCAATGCTGAGCTTGTTTACTGAGTAGGACAATTTACACAACTAGATATCACTGGGGATGTCAAATTCTGCAACTGTGTGACAAACTCCCAGCACTGTTTCACATTTCAAAACGATCCCGAGAGAGTAACTTACTATGTGACAGAAGAGCCGTTGTCCATGAAGATGGCAAGCCTCTATGGTGAGTTCAAATGTAATCTTGCCCCTTTTTATCTAAGCAGAAGGGAAATGAGACTTGACAACTGCAATGCTTGTTGACTGAGTAGATCAATTTACACAACTAGATATCACTGGGGATGTCAAATTCCGCAACTGTGTGACAAACTCCCAGCACTGTTTCACATTTCCAAAGTGTCGCGAGTGAGTAACGGTTCCACTTCATGCTCCCATCTCCGTTTTGGGACCTCTTGAACCTGACACCTTTGATAATGTTACCGGATGAGCCGAACATTGAGGACACAACGAAGCAAAGGGATGGTGCAAAGTGCAGACGTGCTTTTATTATAAACATTCAAAAGCAAAAACCGTGTCTAAAGTGCAGTGCAATCAAAATGTCAATAAATAAAACTGTTAAAAACCAATGAAAACGTGGAGGTTAAAACCCAAAATAGATCCTTTAAAAACAGGTTAAAACGATGGCTGGAAGCAGTCCTTTTAAAAGCAAAACCAGGTGCCTTCTTTCTACTGGCAGCTCCCCTGCTTCTCTCATCCAGGCTTTGCACCAGGGGAGTCGCCCTACCTGCAGCTATCCTTCTTCACGTCCAGTTGCCTTTCAGTCCCTGGCTCCGTCAGACCGAGACTTCGGTTCCCCAACGGCCAGGGCGCTTATGCTAGGGTTCACTCTCCTAAGCCTTCCTGACTCCCGCAGCCTACCGTGGCCTTATGTGGTGCGCCAACCACCTTCTGGGTCACTCCAGCTCCTTGATTGCTCATCTGGAGCGACCATTTCCTTCAGTCCCACCGAGTTTCAGCCAAACATCCTTTCCAGGGGGCTGTCCTTCCAGCTGTCTCTGCTCTCGATCGCTCCCACTCTTTACTTCTCCAGCCTTGCCCATCTTCCTCCTCCTAACCTCCGTTTACTCCAGTCCTTTTTTCTTCCCTCCTCATTCGCGCTTCTACTACCATATATAATGGGGACATGGCTCATGTGTGGCAATTAGCAGTTTCCAGGTTCAGTTACTGATGCAGACGATTCCTGATCTGTGCACTCAAGCGAGGAAATGACCACATCACAAAGCGCCTGAGAATCGCTCTGGCCACACTACCACGCCCCCTCTTTAAAACTGGCCTTTTCTTTTGAGCCGTGAACCCGCTGTAACACAGTAACATGCTACCCAACAGAGCCATTTCCCATACAAACGGCTAACTGCTACAATGATTTCAGTCATAATCTCGACTTTTCTTGTCCTGGTCTACTGTAGAACGTGAATGACACATCAGACAGATGAGCCTCTCATCTGTTTGTGAGATTCAAAAAAATCTACATCTGTCATTCCAGATTGCTGCATTACATGTATTTTACTTCTGGGTTGAATGCTCATTGTTTGTGAGCTCTCACACACACCTTTGACTTAAGACATTTGATTTTTGACGAGATGATTCACAGTCTAGGTCAGTGGTTCTCAAAGTGTGGGGCGGGTCCCACTAGGGGGGTGTGAAGATGTGAAAAAAAAGAAAACAAGAATCGAAAATATAAAAAATACATCTATTGAAACCAAAACAAATTAACTTCAACTACATTCTGATAAATGTTGATAAAAGTTAAGTAAGTATAATAAAATATGTATCTATGATATCCATCCATTCATTGTCTCCTGCTTATCCAAGGTCGGGTCGCGGGGGCAGCAGCTTGAGCAGAGATGCCCAGACTTCCCTCTCCCCGGCCACTTCTTCTAGCTCTTCCGGGAGAATCCCAAGGCGTTCCCAGGCCCTCCAACGTGTCCTGGGTCTTCCCCGGGGCCTCCTCCCAGTTAGAAGTGCCCGGAACACTTCACTAGGGAGGCGTCCAGGAGACATCCTGATCAGATGCCCGAGCCACCTCATCTGACTCCTCTCGATGCGGAGGAGCAGCGGCTCTACTCTGAGCCCCTCCTGGATGACTGAGCTTCTCACCCTATCTTTAAGGAGAGCCCAGACACCCTGCAGAGGAAACTCATTTCAGCCGCTTGTATTCGCGATCTCGTTCTTTCGGTCACTACCCATAGCTAATGACCATAGGTGAGGGTAGGAACGTAGATCGACTGGTAAATTGAGAGCTTTGCCTTGCGGCTCAGCTCCTTTTTCACCACGACAGACCGATGCAGAGCCCGCATCACTGTGGACGCCGCACCGATCCGCCTGTCGATCTCACGCTCCATTCTTCCCTCACTCGTGAACAAGACCCCAAGATACTTGAACTCCTCCACTTGGGGCAGGATCTCGCTACCAACCCTGAGAGGGCACTCCACCCTTTTCCGGCTGAGGACCATGGTCTCGGATTTGGAGGTGCTGATTCTCATCCCAGCCGCTTCACACTCGGCTGCGAACCGATCCAGAGAGAGCTGAAGATCACGGCCTGATGAAGCAAACAGGACAACATCATCTGCAAAAAGCAGTGACCCAATCCATCCATCCATCCATCCATTTTCCAACCCACTGAATCCGAACACCGGGTCACGGGGGTCTGCTGGAGCCAATCCCAGCCAACACAGGGCACAAGGCAGGAACCAATCCCGGGCAGGGTGCCAACCCACCGCAGTGACCCAATCCTGAGCCCACCAAACCAGACCCCCTCAATGCCCTGGCTGTGCCTAGAAATTCTGTCCATAAAAGTTATGAACAGAACGGTGACAAAGGGCAGCCCTGGCGGAGTCCAACTCTCACTGGAAATGGGTTCGACTTAGTGCCGGCAATGCGGACCAGGCTCTGGCAACGATCGTACAGGGACCGAACAGCCCTTATCAAGGGGGCCGGTACCCCATACTCTCGGAGTACCCCCCACAGGATTCCCCGAGGGATCTATGATATATCATTAATTAAAAAGAACAAATTGGTATTAGTGGGCTCCTAACAAAAAAACGTTAGGGGGGCGCGATTAAAACTGTTATGAAAACTCGGGTCGCAAATACTTAAAAGGTTGAGAAATGCTGGTCTAGGTGGAATGAGTCACTGGTGATGTCAGACTATGAGGATGCCCCCCCAAAAGTCTACAACTGAAACGCCCTAGTAAAAGTTATGTAATATGACAGCACATTTACTAGGGCATTTTTCAGAGAGCTTTAGTTTTTATTCATAGCACATGATTTGTCCTCTTAATCTTCTTTAACAGTATCTGTTAAGTAGCTACTTTGTAGCGGTCCGGTGCCGCTAAGATTCGCACTGTCCAGAAAGTGATTTATTTATTTTTATGGTGGAGATTCCAGGGATGCACCCAGCCTTAGCCTGACCCACACGCACTCACAAACAGAGACAAAAACAAAGCAAACCGGTAATCAAACAGCAATTAAAGAATGTAATGAAAACAAATGAAATAAATGAAAACACCAATACCACCCCTGTTCCCCTTACGGCAATTATACATTAAATACACAAAGCACAAACAAAACACACACAGTAAAGTCCATGAAAAATGGTAATGGATGAAATGAGATAGATAGTCCAGAGATCCGCACGTTGAAGGGGAATGTAAAGATAGTCCTACCGGTAGTTCCTGAAATGGTGAAGACGGGTGGACGGGTTCAGGAGCGCTCCTTTCTTCACAGGATGGCCATGAATCCACTTATAGTCCTCTCGTGTACACAGGCAGACGGAAGACAATCCAGACCCCAGCCACGAAATGATCCAGGACAAAACGAATAAGTAGAAGTAACCCAACAGAAGGCAGACAGAGAGACAGGAACTTGAAACACAAATTACAAATTAAAAAAAAACATTTTTTTTCTTTTTGGTTACCGGCCCCCTTTTTAAAAGCCACGCTGACCTCCTTTGACCCCAACAGCCCCTGTATCTTCAGCAGAAGACCAACCAGAGCCACTGCAAGGACTGCTGGGAGTTGCAGTTTCAAACTCTAGTAGCGCTGCTACAACTTGATGATGGACACACAGATGTTATAAACTGTGAGTTTTCATTCAAAGCACCTCGTTACTTGCACAAGTACTTCTTGTCTGTCAATATCTGTAAAGGAGAGTATTTGTAAAACTATTTCTCATAATAATCTTGTGGAAAACAATACCGTAGTACTAAGACTTCCTTTCTGCTTTGTATGAAATTCTCTTAAGAATTTCTTTTCTTGTCAACAGATTACTGCCTTAATTATTTCTAAAATTTTTTTTTCACAAGTAAGAATTAATAAACATTAAAATGCCACTGCAAAAAACAATTCATCCTAATGAGGAGCTGATAATTAGCATTCATTCAGATCTTCATGTTTGTCAAGTGGCTGCCTTAGTAGTTGACATTGTGAAAGAAATAAGAGTGTGAAATCTTAGCACGTTTAGGAAAATGAATCTGTTACTGTAAATAAATATAACAAGTTTGCTAAATTGTAGGCTAAAATAGGCATAAAATCATATGGAATTTCTTTTTTTCTTAAATCATACAGTTCTGTGAAAAAGTAAGTACACCCCATGGAAACTTGACCTTGTCAACATATTTGAACAGGCAAACAGTAGAACTTCAGGCAAACATGAAAAGTAAAGGTGATAGACTAGAACAAATGACACATCAGACTGACATGGCGTATTCATTCATATAACCTAAATCATTCATGTAACCTAAATAAACCAAAATGAAGATTTGACACTTGGAAAGTGTAAGCCCACCCCTACCTTTATCACCACTTCAAAGCCATCAAATTAGAATCAGGGGTTCCAGATTAGATGCCAATGATTAGGGTATAGGTTCTTAAAAATGGGTCGCATGTTGTCTGACTTTGGGTCATGCAGAGTTGTGATTCACAATAGTTCTCAATAGGAAAGGGTCGCGTACGGTTTGTGGAATGTTTAGCATCGAGTCCCCTGGCAGACTAAGCAAACGACATTTGCTCCAGTATCATTTGTGCCTAGGGGGGATCAATCAAAATGACATTCACTAGCAATTCTGGGTCTCGAGGACAGAAAAAAAAAGGAAAAAATAGGCTGAGGAGATAACAAAAGAAAAAGTTGCGTTTGACCCTGTCTTATTTAAACAGAAGTTTTGCATAGCAGTGTTCTCTTTGCTATTGACATGTGTGGTGTCTTTGTACCAAGATCAAAAGAGCTCTCAGAAAGTAGGTTTGTGGATGCCTTGGAGTCTGGCAAAAGATTTAAAAAGATAACCAAATTATTTGAAATCAATCATTCTACTGTAAGGTCAATCAAATACAAATAGTGTAGATTTCAAAAGACTGCTGATTTGTGCAGGACTGCCCGGTTCAGCAAATTCAGCCCAAGAGCTGACTATTTGATACTAAAGGAAGTCTCCAAGAACTTCAAAATTTCATTGTGGGATCTGCAGATAAATCTTGTAAAAGTTGCTGTCAAGAAAGAGATGGGACAGATCTGAACTGCACATGAGGTGTCTCAGGAAAAAGCCTTGGCTGTCCATAAAGAATATTAGAGCAAGACTACAGTTTGCCATTGAACATCTAGGCAAAGACCAGACCTTCTGGAACAGTGTGCTCCAGACAAATGAATCAAAGCTAGAGTTGTTTGGCTAGAAAAGTTTGACACAAATTGAAGACAGCATTTTCAGGAGATGAACCCCATAACAACTGTGAAACATAGTTTTGGGGATTTTTTTCGGGGTGGGGTGGAGTGGTTGCCTTACTGCCTCAAGGTCTGGGCAGCTTGCAGTCACTGAATGAACCATCAGATGAAAGTGTGCTTCAGATGAATGTGAGGCCATCTGTCCAAAATTTGAGGTTGAACTGGAAATGGATCTGTCAGCACAACAATAATGATCTGAAGCACACTAGCAAGACCACCAAGTAGTAGGTGGATCTGTACTGGTTTAGTCAAAGTCAACTTTTTCACATGAATGTAGAAGCAACAAAATAATACTTTAAATTAAATTAGAAGTCTGTTTACATGGAGGATCAGTAAAACGTTTGCAATCAAAAAAAGGAAGGTGTGCTGGAACACCAGAATAGAATTTGGGAAACACTCTACTATAGTATATAAAGATTTGAAATGTATTGAAAGGATAGTTCTTGAGTTAAGAGTTAATACTCCTCCAATATAGTACTCCAATTATATCTTTTTAAAATGTTACTTAACCCATGAACTTTGTATTGATGGCCGAGAAAAATCTCAGGTTTTCATGCAAAAATAGAGCTAATAAAAGTTTTTGTTTCAATGTGGGAGTGGATGTAGAGATGGTCCAATGCTACAAGTACTTGGGGGTCTCCATCAATGACAGAACACAGATGAACTATGTACCAAAGGGAAGAGCAGGCTCTTTTTTCCTTAAGAGACCGTGTTCCTTTTACGTGGGAAGTGACGCCCTTCACATCTTCAGTAAGTCTGTGATGGCCAGTGGGATCTTTTACGCTGTGGTGTGCTGGGCTGGTAACATCACTTCAAGAGAGGACCACCAAATCAACAGGCTAATTTAAAGAGCTGACTCAGTTACAGGACACACTCTGTAAACCCCTGGAGGTCGTAGTGGTGGAGAGAATTAAAACAAAACTGACTGCCAGTATGAACAATGCTGTACATCCTCTCTGTGATACACCAACACTGACGGCTTTCAGCCAAGTCATTCAGCAGAAGTGTGTCAAGAAACACAACTGGGCTTCCTTTATTCCATCAGCAATGCGCCTGCATAAGGTCTCACTAGGTCTCGGACTGTCAAGACAGACATTTTTTTTCCTTTTTAAAATTTTCTTCCTTTCAGTGTGTGTTCAGACCATATTGTGTGTATACATCTATATATTGTTATCTATCTATGTATGTATTTGTTTAATTAAAGATCTTGTGTTAAAAGCCAAATTTTGTCCTGGGAACAAATAAAGTTCAATATAATCTATCTATCTATCTATCTATCTATCTATCTATCTATCTATCTATCTATCTATCTATCTATCTATCTATCTATCTATCTATCTATCTATCTATCTATCTATCTATCTGTTTTTTTTTCTCCTGACAGATTTATATCTTCTATTATACAGTGCCTTCCCAGTTTATCTATCTAGTAACTTCTCTGTCTGTGCATTATTCAGTGCTCTGTCTGTCAGTGTATGTCTTACAGAGCTTAAAAATAGGAACAGTTATAAGGACACTTGTTCATGTTAATTGCAGTCTCAATTTTTAATTTTTTAAAAAGAGCGACCTACATCTATTATACAGTGACTGTGTCAACTATCCGCGACTGGCCAGTCAATGTAAAGTGAGACTTCTTGGACGTGCACAAGCTGCCTTGTTCTAATGTTATTTTCTATTAGCTGTGCTATTTGGAGGGCAAGTGAATATGCAGTATTATACTTTCAGTGTACAGTCAGTATATCTTGTCACTGTAAGTAGTTTGCACTGTTCAAACATACATGTTACCTACTGTAGGTTTTGACTTCAAAAGCTTTGTTGTGAAAATCTGAGATGTGTTATTTTTGCATCTTTATTTTGTATCTTGTGTTAAAAGCCAAATTTTGTCCTGGGAACAAATAAAGTTCAATATAATCTATCTATCTATCTATCTATCTATCTATCTATCTATCTATCTATCTATCTATCTATCTATCTATCTATCTATCTATCTATCTATCCATGGTGGCCAACGTTAAAAACAGCAAACAACATTAAAACGTCCATGAAATAATCTCACTTTACATGTTCCACATAATCCATGTAAAGACATCTAGTCGAACAGTTAAAATTTGCAAATAACATGTATTTTTTGCTACAATATTGTTTAATCAATTCCTCCATTAAAATTACATTAGGCCACAATACGAAACCAGAACACTTGGCCAATGCAGTCTGTTCAATCAGAATTATGGATTATTGCTGAATTACTTGGAGATGTACTAATAACTAATAAGAAATGCTTCAATTTGAATGCCTTAATGGTTTTAAAGCAAGGCATTTTGAAATTACGTCTACATCTTTGTCTGTTCCTAGTCTTACAGAGTTTTGAGATGTTTAAGAAAGAGAGAAAGTGTTCATGGCTGAAGACTCTGCCACAAAGTTTGCCAAAGTCCAGCAGAGGCCTTCAGTGGATTAGCAGGTGCAGTAGAAAAATGTGGCTTTATGACGGGAGAAGTCCTCCAGAAAGTTCAATCTCATAAACTAGGTCCACATTATATTGGCCCCTGAACATATCTCAATAAAACTGGCCCAGTATAATTATTTGATAGTTCCTTTACCCAACCTTTCATGATTCTTAAAATCTTCTTTATTCTTCTTGAATAAACAAACCTTCCTACCTATTTATAGGTAGATGGTGAGCCACAGTAAGAAGTTCAGGAGATGTTAACCTGTAGAGAAAGAGATGCAGTTTGATCCAAAAGAGAGATCCTGGGCCCCCATTTGTGATGTTGGTACTCCTCCATCCTTTGTGAATTCTACCAATGTTTCCTTTTTGAACTGGACGGGGGCATTCACAGCCAGTGCCTGAGAAGTGAAGCTCTGTCCTGATTCTCCTGGTTATTTTATAATGATTTTGTATATTTTGTATGTTATTTCTTTTATCTGTTATTATTTTTGGTCATGACACCATATTGCGTTCACTTGATCACTGCCATTTTGTTTTAATATAACCGACTGCTGCTACAGAAGCTGTTGGACTTACATCTGCATAGCATCTAACGCCACCGGTATTAAACATGGTGAAAAGGTTCAGTTGATGTCCAAGTATTTCGACACATTCTCAAACTCTACTTTGCAATACTTTTGTATTGAGTTTTTGAGTTGTTACTTTTGCAGAGTTTTTTATTAGTTAGATTTTTGGCTTTTTGGTTTAGACATTGTGATAATTTCAATTATTGTTAACACAATGTGGTCTCTTGCCTTGACTATGTTTTGAACTTTTCACCAGGACATTCCCTGGGGCCTCAATTATAAAACCTTGCTTAAATTCCATACTAAAATATTGATTTTGCTAGAAAGCTGCAAACACTCAAAAACAAGTCAGATTTATAAAACCGTGCATATGCCAGCTCCCACATCAAGTTCATTTATCAACCTCAGATCAACTTAAAACTATGTGCTTGTGCATTCGCTTTTCTCTACTCCCTGTCACCTCCCACTAGTAACCATGTACAGCCTTAAAAACACCCATTTTGAATATTCATCAGCTAATCACCATATAAATTTGACTATGTTCCTGAGAGACATCTTTACTTTCTAACCATGGCAGAACAGAGAAAAGGAAACTTCAGTGAGTGTGAATCTGACTGATTATTTTAAGGAGTGGCCAGCCAGACCCCCATGATTGCACTATGCTGGTCCTAAAAAAAGTCTCAAAATGATATTTTTTCCATAATTTTTAAGGCCACAATTTATGAAATTATGTTAATCAAGAAATTATATGCAGCAGTAGCTATGCTATCCCATACTAAGGAGTCTAGTGTTCACAAAGTTTGCATGTGGGTTTGCTCTGATTTTCTCCCACAGTCCACAAACATGTGTTAGGTGAATTGGTGATGCTAAAGCGTCCCCTGATGTTTGTGTATGTATGTGTGATCACCCTGCTCTGGGCTAGCGCCATGTTCAAGAGTTGCTTCTGACTGTGGCCATTGCTTGCTGGGATGGGTTGCCCCATGCCCTGGAAAAAAGGTAAAAAAAAAATGATGAATTGATCAATGAATACTATAATCTGTCATGCTAAAAGCAATGCTCATACCTTCACCAGTACTTAAAACAGTTTCAATTACAAGTTAATTTAATCTTTCAGACTTAGCTTGAGAAAGATTATTTCCCCTTGAATATATTTTCCTGTTTTACATGTTCAACAGTTGCTCCTATCAGCAAACAGATCATCAGTATTCAGTTCAATCGAACAAAAATGTGCAATGAAATGCAATTTTCTGTTCACTTAATTTTCCTGTTGCCCAGAGTCTCAAAAATGCCAACAGCACAAAGTTTGCATAGGATGGCTGAAACTTTCTATAACTTTAAAACAATTTCTACACCAAGTTTATACTTTATAAATCCCACCTTTTGTTTAAGAATTTGCTTATGCACATTTCTGTGATTAAGCAACTTTTATGAGGCCCCTGGTCATTTTTTTAAATTTTACTTATCATGACAAATTTTCCAATTTTCTCCATTCAGACAGAATATTAATATTATTAAGTTAATTTTGGGAACAACAAAAACTCACAGGGAGAGTCAGATCAAGTGAATAGTAAGGGTGTGAAGCAACAGGCAATTTTTGTTTTGGTTTTAATGTTTCCTAGATCATATAAAATTTACTGACTGCAAAGGATGGCACCAGTTTGGAAAGGAAATGAAATCAGGAGAAAAGGAAAAGTACAAACTAGTCAAAGTAAACTACCAGAGTATTGAATATCTAAAATTCAAGCTTCATGGGCTTGTAGGCATTTTTACCTGGCCATGAGTTTAGGCAGATGTTAACTTTAAACTTGCCCAGTTTCTCTATACCCTTACATCTCCTAACCAATGACAGTAAAGGAGTGTGGACCATTAATCTGATTCCAAATTATTGTTTCTGATTTAAAAGAATAATTTTACGTTAAATAAATTAGCTATGTTACTGTAATATTTGAGTTAGCTTGAACCTACTACTGTTTGCAAAACTTTAAGTTATATACCTCTTTTCAAGATGTAAAACCTTAAATGGCCAATGTCCGGCTTACTTATCTGAACTTATCATGACTTACAAACCAGAGCGCACATTAAGATCTGAGGATGCCGGTCTGCTTATGATTTCAAGGGTTAATAAAATAACAGTGGGAGGTCGAGCTTTTACTTACAGGGCCCCTAAACTGTGGAATGGTCTGCCTGCTACTATAAGAGATGCCCCTTCGGTCTCAGCTTTTAAATCCCAGCTGAAGACTCACAACTTCAGTTTAGCACACCCTGACTAGAGCTGCTGATTAACTATTAGCCATTAGCACTAAAGCATAAGTAAGATGATCATTATAATTTGTTTCTAACCCTCACCTATTCTGTTTCTCTTCTCGGTACTGAAATGTGGCACTTGTTCCAGTTAATCCTGATGAGCCACCTGGAGAACTCAAAGATGTAACATAAAAAGAGTCCCCTCACTCCATTCAGAGAGCCAGAGTCGGGAGGAAGAGGGACAAAGATTGACCGTGGAGGAGTGGAGGTGGAAAGGAAAAGAAGAGATGATAGTAGGGATTGCGTATTTGGTGCTCTTTTGTATTGTGCTGCTGTGGGGTGTGAGGGAAAGGTGCTTCCTCACTTATAAGTAAGCGTGTGCTAAGCTGGAACTCGTGTCTTTGCCTGTCTGTGTTGGGGTTGGGGCAGATGGAGCGCCCCTGACTTCCACAAAGTATCTACATTATAAACAATACTTGCAGGCAGCCGGTACCCACAGTTATGCAGTATCAGCACATCTTCCAATTTCTTATTCAAGTATCAACAATTGTTCTTAGGGCATGCAGCGTTTAAAGTTTTCACAGGGACCTGGCCGGCTCTTTGATCTAATGTTATTGTATTGCTGTGCTGGAAGTTTCATGGTGGAGCCCACCAAATCCCGGCTCTTGGATCAAAGGGTGGAATGATGGCTCTAATGCTAAGGATCTACACTGGTATCTGGAACGTTTAAATCCATAAGAGATCCTACTCTGTTGGGCCCTTCAGTAAGGCCCTTAATCTAAAAATTGCTCCGAGGTGCCGTCTGATGGTTAACATTGCACTCTGACCTCCAAATGTCATGTGAAAAGATACAGTTTCCCCTCTGGGATTAATACAGTATACCAAATACCAAAATAAATAAAGAGAACCACCAGTAATTTCAAGTACTAATTATAAAGACAGATCTTAATTTTGATTTATGTCTTATTAAACACTAGCTACGGTACCTGTTGAAGACAGGTAATAGAATAATTAAAAAATATTTGTTATCTCTTACCCTATACGTACCTTCAGCACCATTCCTCAGTATTTGTGTATGTGATCATCTCTTAACCGGTGCTGCATCACTCGAGTACATTCCCATAAAGCTTGCTTCTCAGACTCTGTCATTATTTCCAAGGCACATTTCTCACCTCCTGTCTGCTTTTATACCTCCCATCTTTGAAGGTGACTCTCTCAGTATGCCTCGTATGCCTTTACTCCTCCTTGTGCGTCTCACACTCGCAATTAATTCTCATTGCTTCATGAAAGCCAACCTAACCAATCACACCAAGCTAAACTGACCAATCAGATTGTTCAGAGGGACTAGACACACAGACCTTAGTGTTTTATTACATAATAAATGTGTTGCTTACTTCTTAGCTGTTTTACAAACTTTATTTTAAAGTGCAGGCTTGTTTATCCTTAAATGAATTAGAACTCTCTAAATTGTTAATGAAGATTCCATCCTAACAATTTACTAGGACAACAGTCTGCTCTTTTGCCGCCAACCTTTCAGAGCTGAAGCCTCATTTCTGTTTACTAAGAATTGACTAGATGCATTGCCAAAAAAGATCGATAGTCATTTCATTGGGCCTTATTAGGTCTTATTAAGACCCAATAAAGCCATTGTTAAAATCTTGTTATGTAGCATTAAGTGACTAATACATGCACTATAGGTACTCCCTACATTAACGTGTTATCTCATTTAGCTGAAGTAGATTCCATGATGGCTTTAAAATAATCAAGATGAGATTTTGAAACAACCGAGCTATTAGCTACCAATTTCAGTTTGATGGACTGAACGGTCGATCCTGATTTGTAAAATGCATTATATCCTTGTACCCTAATGATTAAAGACACTCTGGAGGGATTATATTTCACATCATATGTCAGAACAATGAACATTATTCAGCAACTCTGCTATTATTGCTGAGCAATGCCAAACATGTAAAATTTAATGCAGTGAAGGTCATTTTGCTTGTAAAATATCTTTGATATTGAGATTGTTAAGGACCTGGACAATTCAATTCAACTACATAGATTATAAATTGAATACACTAACTGGAGACTAAAACACAGGCATAATTAGGGACATCTGTGTGATTTAGGTGAAAAAAAATAAATTCTAGTTTAACATCATCAATAACAACAATGTTTATCTATAGCATATTTTCATACACAAGATATAGCGTAATACGCTTTATATAATGTCAAAGAAATAGTTAAAAGCAAAGAAAACAAATTAAAATTAGATGAGAATAACAATGAGTAAATAAGATACAAAAAATAAATATGTACTTACATGATATATATATATATATATATATATATATATATATATATATATATATATTTACAGTATATACATATCATCGGCCAAAGAGGGAAGTGTCCGGTCAAATTGGGAAATGGTCAATGTCGCTGTAAATTGACCGGCCAATGTTTGATCTTTTCTTTGATTTTGGGATTTGGCCAGCCAGTTTGCGAAATGGCATGGTGCGATCGGCCAAAGTCAGAAGAAAAAAGGAATGAGTAGCGATATGTTGCACACTTAGTAGTGCAATTGTATCGGGTGTAGCCTTGGTGGCTCTTGTACAGAAAGCGGACGCCACTTGTTTGTTTCAAAATAATTAAGATTAAGTATATAAGTAGGTTTCACATTTCTGTTATCATTTTAGCCCTAAAATTGTGACTTAACATCAGGGAGTTATTTTATTGACCTTAAGATTAGAGTTTGGGCGAGGGGAAGGCCGTCTCAAGTGGTGTCCGCTTTCTGAACATGACCTGCCTTGAGCAGTTTCTCATGCAGAATGGAAAACTCACTTCTGAATCTGCATCTGAAATTTTTAAGTATTTTCACACCTCGAGCGGACAGTCTTACATCAGTGCATCAAATTTTGTCCAGAGAGTTCTCACCACTTTGTGAAATGGCCGGCCAAAGTAGCATATACAGTACACTGGTCATTTCTAGTAATTCAGACTTTGGCCACACCTCGTGGCCAAAATGCAAAATGGCCAGCCAATTTGGGAACTGGCCAAACTTTGGGTTTTGGCCGTAACTTATATACTGTATGTATAATTAATTAATAGAAAAATAGAATCTAAGTAGCATCAGGAATAAAATGATTGCCTTTCCTTTGATTGGTTCATTATATTGTTCTGCTGTCCGTTGTGTGCCTCCTATGTTTTTGTATGCCAGTCTGCCATTCCCAGCTGTTTTTTAAATTCCTTGACATTAACCCAGAGCATGACACAGGCTTGGAATTCTCTTCTGTGCTATTACGGTTAAGTGTGAATCAGACTCTGAGTGACATTCAATGATCAACATTGCATTGTAAAGCTCCAATAATTCTTGGGACAGTATTCTGCTGCCATCCATCTAGTGGATGAAATAACAACATACTGCAAAAAAATCATACATTTCTCTATGTATTTTTCCTTTAAGGTAACTCATCAATATTCATGAGTGGAGTGGGGCCTTCAACCAAAGCACAATGGGGTGTAAACAAGAAGCCATAAATCCAATTTTAGAACAAACTAAAAGTGAGCCCTAAGTTGAATTGAGCGATGGTAATGGCAATGTGAATTGATCATCAGACATTGACTCGTATAATAAAACTGCTGCATGTAGCACAAAACAACTGAACTGCTGTGATATGCCCACAAATTTAGTCCCATCAAGCTTCACCATGATGCAAGTATCTTTATGGCAAAAGAGATAAAATGACTGCAATCAAGTAGAGGGATTAGAGAGATGTCTGTCCTCGAACGCAGCAACTGTTAATGTTCATGCTGGGTAAAATGTGGAAGTCACTAAGCCTTGTGTTATGGTAGTCTACAATAACACAATGGGTGGCACTGATTGTGTGGATCAGGCACTGACATTCTACCCTCTTAAGTGTCAGCAACAGAAAAATATTATAAGAAAAGTGTGCAAAGAAAAACACTTCTACTGTACCGATTGCAATGTCGGGTTGTGAGCTGGTGACATAATGACACTAAATTGTGAAAACTTCCAAATAGGTAAATACTTTTGATAGTCACTGTATATGTGCATTATTTAAATGACTGTAAATGTTTATATATTCGTGGGAAAAAAAATGCTGTGTCTCATAATTTTTTATCACAGATCATTGCACTGCACTGATTTTACTAGGACCACTGCACAGTTGAGTGTGTAACGTCAAGGTGGAGGCATCATTATCATGATCAATAAGCTACAAACCTGGTTTGTTTACAGATATTCAATTTGGAACACAGCAGTGAAAAAGTTCTTTTGTAGCTGTAAATTTGTCTAAATTGCCATATGCATTTAGTCACACTTGCATATTAGAGTTTTACTTTAGTGGACTGTCAAAAAAAAATGCTGTTTACATATTGTGTCCTAGATAAATAGATAGAAATGAAAGGCACTATATAATAGATAGATAGATAGATAGATAGATAGATAGATAGATAGATAGATAGATAGATAGATAGATAGATAGATAGATAGATAGATAGATAGATAGATAGATAGATACTTTATTAATCCCAGGGGGAAATTCACAATAGATGAGAAAGGCACTGTATAATATATATATATATATATATATATATATATATATATATATATATATATATATATATATATATATATATATATATATCTATACTAATAAAAGGCAAAGCCCTCACTGACTCACTCACTCACTGACTGACTGACTCACTCATCACTAATTCTCCAACTTCCCGTGTAGGTGGAAGGCTGAAATTTGGCAGGCTCATTCCTTACAGCTTACTTACAAAAGTTAGGCAGGTTTCATTTCGAAATTCTACGCGTAATGATCATAACTGGGACCTCTTTTTTGTCCATATACTGTAATAGAGTGCACCTCCATGGCCGTGGGAGGTGGAGTTGCGTATCGCGTCATCACGCCACCCACGTAATCACGTGAACTGACTGTGAACGCAGAACGTACAAAACAAGGAAGAGCCCCAAAGAGCGCTGAAGAAAACATTCATTACACAATTGAGAAGGCAGCAAAACAATAAGAAGCGCGAGAGTGACGCATACAAGCATATTCATAAGTGCAGCTACTGCGGAAACAAAGCACGGTGTAAACCGTAAGTTTAAATTAAGTTTATAGAAATGCTCCCGCTGCGGTTTGCAATACCATATTCACGACTTACAAGTTTAATGAGAAGACACGAGGTATAAACGAGACTTTGGATCACTTTGTAACGGAGTTAAAATTGCTGTAGCAAGAAACGTTTAAGTGCCGGGTCTTAGCTAACATTAAATAAAGCCGTGGACATCGCAACATCACACAACAGAGCGGCTCACGTGAACATATGAAGCGACTGACGCATACAGACTTATTCATCAGTGCAGGTACTTGGGAAACAAAGAACCGTGTAAACCTAAAGTTTAAATTAAGTTCATAGACCTACAAAAGGTTGCCATTGATTTGAGGCAAGATTGCTTTTCTCCTGTACAACTATACGTTGCATTCTCAACAGTAAGCTTGCACGGCTTGCTCATATTACAACCGGAGTGCTGAACTGACAATGTGATATACAAACAGAACAATCGTAAAAACAGGATTAAATAAAAAGGCTGCTTCCGTTGGCAAAGCAACGAAAAACGAAGACCTTATATGACGTTCGTTTATAAAACAGCGGAGAGGCTGTGTGAAGTCAGCTTCACAAAAAAACAGATCCCCACGTAATCACGTGAACTGACTGTGAACGCAGTACGTACAAAACAAGGAAGAGCCCCAAAGAGCGCTGAAGAAAACATTCATTACACAATTGAGAAGGCAGCGAAACAATAAGAAGCGAGCGAGTGACGCATACAAGCATATTCATAAGTGCAGCTACTGCGGAAACAAAGCACGGTGTAAACCGTAAGTTTAAATTAAGTTTATAGAAACGCTCCCGCTGCCGTTTGCAATACCATATTCGCGACTTACAAGTTTAATGAGAAGACACGAGGTATAAACAAGACTTTGGATCACTTTGTAACGGAGTTAAAATTGCTGTAGCAAGAAACTTTCAAGTGCCAGGTCTTAGCTAACATTAAATAAAGCCGTGGACATCGCAACATCACACAACAGAGCGGCTCACGTGAACATATGAAGCGACTGACGCATACAGACATATTCATGAGTGCAGGTACTTCGGAAACAAAGAACCGTGTAAACCTAAAGTTTAAATTAAGTTCATAGACCTACAAAAGGTTGCCATTGATTTGAGGCAAGATTGCTTTTCTCCTGTACAACTATACGTTGCATTCTCAACAGTAAGCTTGCACGGCTT